>NC_090780.1:16030000-16122500 GCF_040054535.1 Antennarius striatus | reverse complement strand
CATCCCATTACCTCACTGATAATGTCCTTCCATAGAAACAAGTACAGTCCAGCCACTACACATGCAAACTGTGCCAGAATTAAACCTTCAATCTTAATATGAAAACTTCCAATTTCTCAGCCTGTGGGAGAAAAGGAGAGCAGCTCTCCCACAATATTTGCCACATGTGCCGACAAAAGAGAAAGAAATTTGATATGATGTGTGCATATGTGTCTGTGCGTATCACTGAGGTTGTTATTCAGCGTCTAATGAATATTTAATCATTCAGATTGACGAGAGGTCTTATTAAAATATGAAGATGTTGAAATTAATTGTCAATTAGAGGTAGAGTGTCTTAATTTTCGGGGATATAAATGGGTGCGGTGCGTGCGTGCTCCTGTGTTTCTGGATGATGTGTTGATCGCAGGGGGATCAGCTGCTATTAACATCTAATGGGAAATCAGGAAGAGGCGTGTTCTGTCACCGCTGCAGACGAGCCTCAGGGTCAGGGATTGGAGAAGGAGGGGCAGGGGAGGAGCGTCAAGAATGGAAACAAAGCTTGGCCTCAATTAACAGAGTTCGACTGTTGCCGTGGTGATGTGGCACGGCTGCAGTGTTAATGAAGTACCTGTTAAAATTGCCCCGCCCCCTCCAGTCGGCTTAAATGCCACAGAGTGGAAGCACATTTTACATACATATAGATAACACATACACAGAGTGGTTTTAATTAGTCTTAAACCAGCAGCCAAACAACGACTGTCTCAGAGAGACTGGGCGAACTGGATTTCTGTGTGTGTGTGTGTGTGTGTGTGTGTGTGTGTGTGTGTGTGTGTGTGTGTGTGTGTGTGTGTGTGTGTGTGTGTGTGTGTGTGTGTGTGTGTGTGTGTGCGTACAAGGCTCTGCCTAATTGGGCCTTATTGGTCTGTGAAGTCTTTGCCACTGCAGAGTGCATGTGTGTTTCCCCTCTTACAAACATGCTATCTTGTGGTTTTGTATTTGTAAGCACAGGGTTAATTGCAGCCACTGCTGTGTCTATAGATATACAGTACATGCTCAGCGCGTGCGGTTCTGCACATGAATGCAGATGCATGCTGAATGGATGTGACACCACTTAAATAGGTGCAGTAGCATCGGTGGCTTTTTGTTTTCATGTCAGTTGAGTTAAGATCAATGGTGGCTAGTTCCTTGATCTCATGCCCCGTCATAAAAAGTGATAGTTTAAATTATTAGAAGCCTCAAAGGTATTCAATCTCATGCAACTAGTAGACAAAACTGTTCAGAAACACTTCCATGAAAGACATTCTTTGTATGTGACATTAGAGTGTAGTCTAAAGTAGTGATGTCACCAGATCATCTGGCCTTGATCTTTCTTTGCATAGATTATTCCTCTCTGTAAACCATAGCAGTACCCAGTTTTTAAGTAAACTACATGGAAGAATTGCTCATATAAAAAAATCCATTTTACAGCTCTGCATTAAAACAATTCTCCACCCTCTTCACAGAAACCCTTAATCTTTATGTTAATAATGGATAAGCACACTTAAAGCCAGTTTCCCTAGTCTACCTTTTCATGCTGGTATTAGAGTCTTTGAAATGAGACGATGAATATCACAATTAAACCGAGGGGCAGTAAAGTTCAAATATAACCTGTTACTTAATAACATTTTGTTTGTGCTCGGAAGAAATAATGAATAGTAATAAATGAAACGTTCTTCCTTTTTCATTGATCACACTAATTTCTGGCTGCTTGTTTTTCCAGCTGAACCTGGCATCGAGCGGCTCTCTGTTAAAGCGGGACAGCGAGGTCTACCCAGAGGGCCTTCCTCACCCCCCCACCTCAGCTGCCACCCCCATCACCCCTTTGCGCCAGGGACCCTCAGTCATCAGCTCCTCCAGCCTCCATACACACTCCCACACACACGGCGTTGGGCCCATACGTAGGCGCAACTCCGACAAGTACTGCACCCCCATTGCCTCAGGTAGATGTCGCGGTCATGATTATCATAAATGAGCTAATCATTGCATCATAATGGATTGCATACTTTCAAAATACAGTATTGATAACTACTTGTATAAGGATTCTTGTGAACTCTGGGGAGGAAGAGATCATCTCTTTATTTAGAAATCACTTTTATTCTGGGCCTCAAGAAAGATGTAGTTGCTGCCATCTCTTGGCCTTCCTGAAAAAAAAAATTACTGGAGCTTGAGTGTTTGGCTTAAAATAAAGTCACATTTATTTAATTCTTTACCACTGCTGGAGTAAAAAATTTCCTTTAAAAAATAAATTAATATATTGAATTAATTAATCATATTTTAGAGTAGTCGGCACAGGAACCAATACACACCAAAAGTTTAAATTTAATAATGTGAAACGCTGCTCGGACAATATTTTCTTAATGGTTTTTTTTTAATGTTTCTATCAAGATTGTTTTTTGAGGTAAAAACATATTTTTTGTTAATTTCAAATTTTGAAACATAAAAGTTCACGTCAGGGTGACATTTGGGCTCAGTGGGTAGCGCTGTCGCCGTGTGTCTGCATGGGTTCTCTCTGGGTTCTAGGGCTCCCTTTCCCCTCCAAAAACATGCGCTTCAGGTGAATTGGTCAGTTCCAAATTGTCAGTAGGTGTGTGTGTGTGTGTGTGCATGTGTGTGTGTGAGTGGTTGTTTGTCTTTCATGTGCACCAGCACATGCTCAGAGTGTCCCCTGCCTCTCGCCCGTAGGTCCGTTGGGATATGCTCCAGCAACCCCTGTGACCCGCAAAAGGGGAAGAAAAGGATAAAAAGATGAATGAATGACTGTAAGTTAACATTAACTAATTTCAACTGTTCTTTCTTTCAGAGCTTGCTCAGAACTGTGAGTTCTACAAGAACGCTGATGTCAGGCCTCCCTTTACCTACGCCTCCCTTATACGTCATGTAAGTGTCTAAATCAGTCCAGTTCGCCACCTCCTCTGCATCCGCGTCGTCCTCTGAATATCCTTGTTTATCTCTCTTTCCTCAGGCCATTCTGGAGTCCCCAGACAGACAGTTGACTCTCAACGAGATCTACAACTGGTTTACACGAAAATTTGCCTATTTCAGGAGAAACACAGCCACGTGGAAGGTAAAATGTTCACTCTCCCCAGTTGCTAAACCTTGTCATGGCTGTATATTGGTTAGATCAAATTAATGCAAATTCAAAAAAGTGTACATTTATTTACATCTTTTAAATCTTAAACATTTAATAATTTAATTAACTAGACCTTCAGAACCAGTTTGATCCATGTTAACTGCAAAATCTGAGTCAACTCAAATTTGTTAATGTAGATTTACAGCAGCAAATTAGGAAAATTAAAGTTCTTGCTTGGCTTCTGATTTTTTTTAAACTTCTGTCAGTCAGGTCACAATAGTTTGACCGACAGCAGGATGCGATATATGACCAGTCAAAATGAAGATGAAATTGACTGTTAAATTCATCCAATAAATAAAAGAATACCTCACTCCTGCACCTGCTTGCTGAGCCTTAAAAACATAATGAGGGAAAAAACATTTGTAGGCAGGCTGTGCAGTGAAACATTTGGACACACTTTTAATTTTACATGTAACAGGAGATCGTGGTAACAGAGTACAGGAGCTTCTGGATTTTAAAGCTATCTTTGTTCATCCCTTTAAAGATTTGACTGATGGGACAGTCAATAGAAGTTTTTGTCCTTTCTGTGACACCGTACTACCATTCTCTTACTCTCATTTTTGTCCCAATAGTCGTGAACAAATTTGTCACCTCCACATGGGAGGTGGAGCAGTGCCCCCCACCTCCTGTGGCCAATAGAGGCGCTTCCAGCCGCCATACAGCCTTACTGCAAAGTTACATGTGCTGATACACACACACACACACACAAACACACACACACACACACACACACACACACACACACACACACACACACACACACACACACAAACACACACACACACACACACACACACACACACACACACACACACACGCACACACACACACACACACACACACACACACACACGCACTGAATCCTTAGCCAGACACACACTCACTCACTCCTACCTGGCCTGATCTGACCATTTATAGGTGCTGACCCTTTTCTACAGAAAGCTCACACTAATTTGAGTTTCTCCAGAAAGAGCAAAAGTGAGAGAATGAGCAATAGGACTGAGAAGAGAGACCCCGGCCTTCCTCTAATAGCCTTTAACAAAGGAGGGGGGTGGGGGCGGATGGAGGCATGGAGGGCAGGGTGCAGAGAAGGTTAAAAGACGGCGCAGTCAGGAATATCTTTACCTCCTCATCTGACTTTTATGAATTTTAACTATTAATGTCTGGTGTCTGCTTCCTGTACCATTGGCCTTGCAGACCTTTAAATATAGCTCAGCATGACCTTATGTATTTATATAGCAGCTCAGTGAGTCAAATAGGGCCATAGAGATGTATGTCCTTTAATAAGCTGTTATATTTCATGAGGACAGCGGCAGTGTCAGGGAGTGGAAGTCATTGATCAGAGAAATGAAGGAATTGTGAATGAGGGAGCGAGAAGAGAGGGATAAATAAAAGGATGACCGAGAGAGGAGGAGTAATTAATGAACGGTGTGTTGTTTCAAGGTGCTGCATGGTGCGTCAGAGGCCTAGAAGAAGCTTTAATTTTACTTTAAACTCACAATCTTTTTTTTTTCTGGGATCAGATGCATTAACTTACGTTCCAAGTAAGTGCATCTAATCAAGAAAAGCACCAAATTAAGACTTTGTTTTATCATTTCATTTCAATCCACAGGAAACTTTTTACCGAAAACAGTTACTCTGTCGTTCTGGGAGTTAGATAGTTTTTAATAAACTAAAATGTTATTTTGCTACTGATTTCATTGTCAGACAGTAAAATAAATTCCAATTTTTTCAAATTAGCTCAAGGTTCATCAATAGGTATTGGTAATATTTGATCCATTAACATCGTATGAGTGTGAGACTCAATGAGGCATTTGCTTCACAGGTGCGTTGACTTATAGATATGATACATGCTTTCTTATTTATTTTTCTTTTGTTCTTTTTTTAAACTGAAATTACGTGATTGACTTTATAATTACAACCTTATTTCCAGGTAAATTTAAATGGAACATCCAAAAACATTTAACTCTAATTTGGTTCAACACAGTTCATTTGGTTCAAGACATTCACTCATCCAGCTACACCTGAAGCCTGAAACAAATTCTTTTTTTGTGAAACACCATTCAATCCTTCTTCCAAAAAAATACTTCGGTCGCCCCTCCCCCCCCCGGCTGCCGTCATCACCTCCATCACCAACGTTGCCCGGAGGAAACACAGATGAGTGGCACATGTGCTGTGACCCACTGTAAATGACTGCTAATGTTTTAACTGTGAGAATTAGACTTTCATCACGAAGACGAATGCAAATAGCGCTCCAATAGCACCGTGTGTGTGTGTGTGTGTGTGTGTGTGTGTGTGTGTGTGTGTGTGTGTGTGTGTGTGTGTGTGTGTGTGTGTGTGTGTGTGTGTCTGCGCTTGCACTGTCAGGGTTGTGGGCGCAGATTGGGGTCAGACTCATTTACAAAACGTAGCATCACAGCTCAGGGGTTGAGGGGATGCGGGGGGAGAAAGGGTTCCTCCGCTGATTATGGCTTGTGTAATTATGTGTGAGTGTTTGTGTGTGCGTGCATGTGTGCGTATCTGCGTGTATAATTACGGCGAGGAGTGATGCATGCCTGGCCTGTCCCTCCCTCTCGGCTTAGAACAGCGTGTCAGAGAGAATATGCAGGATTTAATTATAGACGAATTAAAATTGGTAATGAAATTGGGCATGAACAAACTACAAATAGCAGATGAAAAGGGAGGCCTGTCCCTGGGGGGTGAGACGAAGATAGCAGTGTGCTTGTCGGCTTGCCTGTCTGAGTGGATGTGTGTGTGTGTGTGTTTTGTGTGTACTGACGATGACTGATTAGAATAATTCGGGGAAGAAGTGGTGCTACACTCCACGATTACCTTGTGTCAGTGCTGTCCATGAAGCCGTAGTGTGTGCGCCAATATAAGGCGATGGGTAAAAATAGGATTATTCTCACGTCATGCTTCTTAGAGGGGGACATTGCGTCAAACTGGAAAGCACTGTGAACACACCCTGACCTGAGGTTATTGTTTTACCTCCAGATAGCGAGGAACCAAAATAGCAGCTTCACTAGGTGAAGAAATATTTCAGAGCGAGTCATTAAATTCAAGAAGCGTTGCCCGACTACAATTAGACAGGAGGTTTCTGAAATTATCTGAAGTCATCAAGGAGGGTTAGTGTCAGTTATTTCTTAAGTTTTTGGGTTTTTTTAACCTGGTAGTTTCAATTATTTTTCTCCACTGCAAGTCAGAAAGGAGAATGAAACGTAATTTAAAGATTAAACAAACAAAATCTCACTTTAACATAAAAGAAAGTTCCAATAAGCCCACTCTCCTCTCTCTCTGTGTCCCTCTCTCCGTCTTTCCCCCATCACCCAGAATGCTGTGCGCCACAACCTGAGTCTGCACAAGTGTTTTGTTCGTGTTGAGAACGTGAAGGGGGCTGTGTGGACTGTGGATGAAGTTGAATACCAAAAGAGGAGACCACCAAAGATGACCGGGTAAGTGCATTGACACACACACGTGCACCCCCCCCACACACACACACACACACTGTACTTGTACATTTGTTTTCTTGCTGAATAGTTGAAGTTGATGTGAGTGTAAGCTTATGGATGCTGGCACTATGATTGCTTGAATTGACTCTATGATTACCAGGAAAAAAAATGGCTGCCGGCTAAATATGCACACACCGTGGTGTGTTTCTGTTTGTCGACACCATTACTAAGCAGCTGTGTGAGATGCAGGAGAGGGAAAAACCTTGTTAGCGTATGTAAACAGATGTTCTCTCTCACAGAAAGCAGGGATAATTACACACACACACACATACACACACACACACACACACACACACACACACACACACAGGCAAGCAGACACCTGCACGCCAGATATTAGATGCTTTCATACTGTGTGTTTTAGCATCTGTTAATGGTGTGTGTCTTGTAATAAACAGATCTGTGAGATTTGTCAAAGTGCTTTGACTGAGTTAAAAAAAAATTCTTTGTGTGTGTGTGTATGTGTGTGTGTATGTGTGTGTGTGTGTGTGTGTGTTTGTGTGTCTATAGAAGTCCCACTCTGGTGAAAAACATGATTTCAGGCCTGGGATTTGGATCCCTAAACGCCAGCTACCAGGTAAGAAATACCCTTTTCTCCTCACTCTCTCTCACACACACACACACACACACACACACACACACACACACACACACACACACACACACACACACACACACACACACACACACACACACACACACACACACACACACACACACACACACACACACACACACACATATAGCAGCCAATCGAAATCAAGGGCACTAATATCAATTCCCTCTCATAATTAGCGGATTCCCTAACGACGTTCGCACCACCTCTCTCTGCCACACCAACACACTCCCTCAACCTCCCACCTCACTTCCCTCACACACTCACCGCCTCTACATCTAGGCACACACACACACAGCCCATCTCCCCAATCCTACGATTACGTACATGCTGAAACCATGCACACATAGTGAGTTGATTTACAGCATCAAGTAGTAGACAGTTACAGTTATTGCATGAAATTGTCCCTTGTTAGAGGGTGAGACTCGTCCACCAGTGTGACCTGTCTCACCTACGTACAGCCAGACGTGTGTTGACACAGGTGGCAGAAGCATGATTTAGTGTTTTCTCCCCGGCAGGCATTGTCATTGTGTTTGCATGTGTGTTTAACTTAAGGTTAGCCCCCTTTAGATTCCTATAGATTCATATTCATATGATCGCACGCAGACTAATAGCAGGGACTTCTACATTCAAGCACAAACCACTGTATTGAAACTATTGTATATAAGTGCCCCCTAGTGGTTTGTCAAGTTCACCTATGAGTTAGTGGGATTTAAATTTGCTTTAGAAAAACTCTAGTTCTAAAGAAAAACAGTTGACGTCATGTGTTAAACAACATGTTGTGTATCCATTATGTCTAAAATGATTAGTCCACAAAATGATCATTTTCAAATGGCATTTTTATGCTGGCATTTATTAAAGATCGTAGTTTTATTCATTTTATTTTGAGAAATATCAGAGCAGCAAAATCTTTGAATGAAACTAAACGTTTTTGTTTAAAGTAAATTGACCACTGTGTTTGTGTGCGTGCGTGTGTGTGTGTGTGTGTGCGTGCGTGCGTGTGTGTGTGTGTGTGTGTGTGTGTGTGTGTGTGCGTGCGTGCGTGTGTGTGTGTGTGTAGGCGGCTCTGGCAGAGAGCAGTCTGTCCCTGCTGAACAGCCCTTCCCTGCTGACCCCTTCGTCTGCGGCGAGCCTCAACATGCTGCATGTGGGCCACGATGATGTCAGCTCCACTGTGGAGCAGGTCAACAGTAACGGGAGCTGCAGCCCCACACTCAGCCCTCAACAGTATAGGTACGCATGGACACACACACACACACACACACACACACGCTCGCGCGTAAGCTTTATTTTTATTATTTTTATTATTATTATTATTATTATTATTATTATTATTATTATTATTATTATTATTATTATTATTATTATTATTATTATTATTAATATCATTATTAGCTTCTTGTCAGGACACAGTACAGGAAACGACTATTACCGACTGAAATCATAGGAGCCAATATTGTTGATTTTTAAAAATCTATTTTTTAGCTCTTTAGCTCTCTTCAAACTAAAATTACACCTAGACATATACTTTACCAGTAAGAAGTACAGACTTGCCTCCAAAATAACATATAATTTATCATAACAAAGAAATATTGAAATTACTTAACATGAGAGGAAAAGCAACATATCAGAAAATGTATGGCAAATGAGAAATTCTTCTGTTCCTTTTAAACCACTTGCTAACTGACTGTTGCTCTGTCCTCCAGTCACCCGGTCCATGTGAAGGAGGAGCCCACTGAGGTGGAGGAGGACATTCGGTCAGTTTCCCTCCTGGCTGGTGTGACACACAGCCTGCCATTGCCGAGCGACGAGCGTGACCTCGAGGAAGACCTTCCCACCGAGGAGCTGGAGTAGGACATATCCAAAAGAGACCAGAGGGACAAGACATAGTGAGACCAATCCCTCATGAGCGTGAAGATGAAAAGATAGCTACAGTACACTTAAGAGAAAAGAGAGAGAAAATAGAATGTTTTTTTTGTTTTTGTTTTCAAGAACATGCAAGCTACCAAGGACAACATTGAAAAACTCCAAACAGGGTTAGATGACCTCCGTTACTTTTCAACGCAAAAACAAGACTGTGGAGCACTGCTTTACCTCCATGAGTTTCTTTTCCAGCACTTGGCTTAGAGGTGTAACACCACTCAATGCATACAAGCTCACACAAACATGCACACACACACTTTTGTCAAATCACGTCCCATCATCCTCCTTGGTCGAAGCCACCTCTGTGTAGTGACCCCTCAGAGGTTTGGACACGCCCTCCTCCCTCAACCCTCTGCCTACACTCTCCTTACTGTTGTCTTGGGCTGCCTGGCTAGCTGTTTTTATCTGTTCGTTAGTTGAGCAGACCTACAGGCATGTGTGCGTCAGGCGACAAGGACACACACACAAACACACACACACACACACACACACACACACACACAGGATTATGTGTATACTGTATAGACATGGAGCAGTCACCGGGAACTGTGAAATATACCTCTCATTCTTCCCCCTCTTCTCTTAGCCAATCATTTGCTTTTTAAATTTATTTGATTTTTAAATGAAATGAAACTGTCGGGCTTCAAGATGGGAAGGCAGGAAGAACAATTTTGAAGATTACCTCCAACAGCGCTCCAACACTTCTGTCAAGCTGGCTCCCGTGTGAGTCCACACCAAGGCTGACCGGAAGGAGGCAGCATGGCCCTGGGTCCCTGTCCAAAATTTTGCCCCAAGAAAGACACTTAGTGGTGGACGTCTTATGAACTTTTTGCTTTTAATTGACAAAAAAATTCATTTTCCTACCCCACATACAACCGCATACCCCAAAACAAACTGCAGGATTAGGACCATTTGGTGCTGTCCTTCTCTCCTCCCTTCACCAAACGGAGGGATGAGCTTGAAACACTTTGAGAACATGATGAAAAAAGATGAAGCAGAGAAAAGAGAGGGAGAAAGCATCTAAAGAAATATTGTGACTAAAAGAGAAGACTGTTGGTGATTATGGAATATAACAAGAAAAAAAGCACGTGGTAGCTTTTTCCATTTCATTGTTTATAATTTGATGTTATTTTCACTGTTTATTTTTGAGGATCAATATTTCCACAGTGGCGTTCCGTTTCAACGTACCCTGTTTTTCTTTTCGTATTGTAATTGTTTGAGTTACTCTGGCTGTTAACATCATTCAAAGTGAGTATTGGCAAAAAAAAAGAAGAAAAAATTTTTAAAAAAGAAAGCGTAGTATTGCCCCAGTGATACCCAATCCACCCTCACCTCACGCCCCCAACTCCTGCCCCTCTCCCTATCTGCCCATGTGTATCAGTCAAGAAATTTGGAAATAGCACTTAAACTTGCCGTTACCCAGACAGATTATTTAACAGCTGAATCTTTTAATCTCTTTCATGCACCTGTGTTTGGCTGTGTATTTAGTTGAGAAATAACAGTAATGCTTTAAAATATATAAATATATTATTACTGCAGTCAGAGAATACCTCATCCCACATAGGTTCCACCTGGAACTGTGTCCAAATTGACAAATAAATAAGGTGGAATTCTTTCCGTGGGACACCAAATGTGGCAACTCTGCTCAACTTCAATTCAAAGCTCTATGGGTGTAATAGTTACCGTGTAGATTCTATCTGCATTTTAACACGAGAGTTTGTGTAAAAGGAATAGCACCTGAGATTTGTTTTTGTTTGTTTTCCATGAGCATAAGAGCATTAGTCCTCTCTACAGTGCCATACCAAATTTAACATTTCATTTAATCTATTATTTGCTCGTGCCCATTTTATTTTTGTTACAGGTAACCAAAGAAATATGTAGAAAACCAAAAACCCTGTATTTTGAATTTAGTATTTTTTGAGATTTATTTCTTCTTCTTCTTAAAGAATTGGCCAAAAGAAACAGCAAACCAGGAGTTTGAGTTTTTCTTATTGTCTTTGTGAAGCTATTGTGTTAAAATTACAGTGCTGACCATTCCAGAAACCAAAGTGTGTGAAGCAAACTAGAATTTGGAGACATCAAAGCTTGTACGAGATAAGCCGTTACGAATGGCTCAAATTAGGTGTGAGGCCAAAAAACTAGCATTATTAAACCCTTGCACAGTTCCTCTGAAAAACTAAAGGAAAGAAAAGAAAAAAAAAGCACTTAGAGGTGAAACCCTGTCTCTCCCACACGAAGGCTGAACTGTGTTCTAAACACAACCCCCAGACTGGCCCTGCTACAGTACAAGCAGATGAGGCTCTTGAACGCAACACATCTATATACCTTTACCAACTACAAAAAAAAGAGGCTTAATATAGATTTAGAATAATCGGCTGCCCCAACCATTAACCTGACTTACTTTCTGTGTTAGTTTCGTAACGAACATTGGACATTTGAATCTAGGAAACAAACTGGTCCTGATCTATTTTCTGCAAATGCACTCTTAGGTGGTCACAAAACTCTTTGAAGAGTCAGGAGTTACATATATGTTACAATTAAGAGGAAGCAAGACACAAAAAAAAGTTTAAAACCATATACCAATGTAAGATGAAAACAACCAAGGGACATCATGTGATTAAAAGTTGGGTTCATATTTTCATACTTTTTCTCTTGCACTTCAAAAGATTTTTCTTCTTTGATGAAAGAACCTTTCTGGTGACTTTGTGTTCAAACGGGACTGTTTCCTGTCACATTAGAGACTGATTTCTAACAAAGTACAAAGTGATAGACGGGCATATTCTTGAAATGAGATAAAAACCAAAAATAACACTACCTCCTTTTCAAAGTGGTTCAACTCATAGCCAAAGGGAGACTGAACTCTCTTAAATATTTTTTTCTCCACTCTGCCTGGATAATAATAATGAATGCCAAAATTGTTGTTACACTTACTGTATGACTGACAAAAAAAAAAAAAGGTATTTGGTGATCCGGACTCCCTAACACATCTGCTTAAGCCCAAAAACATAGAGACATTTTACGTTCCGTGGAATTTTAAAATGACTACCTCTCCTTAAACTGCATTGAAAGCACTCTATGTCTCAGAGTGTGTTGTGAAGCACTCACTATACAGTACGTTATTCTAACTGTGTAGTACTGACTGAACCCGGTTCGCACTGAGCTATGTGAACGATCAATGATGGTGTGCTTTGACTGTATGCGTGCATATTCGTATCAGCCAATAAGCAGCCAGGTTGGTAATACCTGTGTGGTGTTTGTGTCAGTCAGGCGTAACAATGGACAAGTATATTGGTGCAACAACAGACACACCCACACACACACACGGGAGCATAACCGGCGCTTAGAAGCATGACAGTACAGAAGCATAACAGAGGCTCCGATCATTCAGATATCCAAAGACCCACGGCACAGCCACATACACTTCACCAAAACACTCACAGAGACATTGAGAGGATGAACACACACTTAAGGAAACTCATCACTAGTACTAGTAATATCCAGACCAAGAGGAACTGCTGCATACAGTACATAGATGATCTCTGACTCGTGCTTTAAGGTACACCTGTAAACAAAGCTGTTTTATGAAGCTGTAAATTGTTCACAGGTCGCCATGTAACACTTCTGTTTTTTTTTCTCCAGCTTGGCATAACATGATGTATTCTTGTATATTAATGCTTGACTTATCTCTCCAGGGCATTCTTTCCTAAATTTTCCTTTGATTTCTTTGATTTATTTTTTTTCTGCACCTGTTTAGCTATTGTAAAGCTTTCAGCTCTGATTCCTATACTGTACTGCTAATGCTGAAGTATATGTATTTATCATAAGTGCTGCAGGTATCTTGGTTTATTAGTTCTGTTTTTATTGTTTCATTTGTTTTCACTTTTTCAGTTCTTCATAAAACGTCTGGGACGCTGATTTTTTTTTAAAAAGTGTATTATCTCTAAAAAAAATTAAAAGAATAAACGTTAGATCAGTGGTTTAGGTAACACCTGTTTGTATATTTATCTTAGCTAGGTCTATTTTGATACTTTTTTGTCTCTGTACTGCATTTATGCATTTTTAAGGAAAGAAAAAACTAATGGAAAACAAACTAAAAAGTTTCTTCATTATGTATTGATACCTCAGAAGAACTTTTTTCTCAAAGACAGGACCAAAACCTCTGAAAACAGAAAAAGCGAAAGAGAAAAAAAAAAACGTAATATGTAGCCCCTCTCTTGCTTTAAAAATGCGGAGCTCCAAAATGGTATTGCAGTTGGTCCTCTCAGGTGCCAATATGTGTCCAGCTCCCTGTGACCCTTCCCTCTGACCCTGACCCCTGTCATTCCTGTGCTGAACTCCAACCCCACAGAGCTGTCAATCATCAGCAGGCGCTATGGCGGCGTCACCAAGCCGAACCTGGCCGGCCGTGACTGGTCACAAACCACTCATCTCCCAATCCCACAAGAGCAGATCAAACACTGATACTTTTCCATTTTTGATACTCCACCTCTTGCGTATCAATACCAAAATGTGGAATGGCTCTCAGAGATGCAGCTCATCCTCTGACTACCAAAGCTATTGCAAGAAACCGTTTGCTTAGTCCAAATTCCTGAACTGTAACCAAACTGTAACCAAACCAATACCACACACTTAACCAAACAAAAATCAAGCTACTTCCAAAACTCCACTCCACTGATCACCTTTAATGACGTTATCCTGTACATCCATGTTATAGCGTTCCAGATCCAGCCTGCATCCTATTGGCTTGAGACTGACTCTTAGGATACAGGGAGCCCAAATCCTGATGTGTGATTGGACAGTTCTGAGGTGTCTTGTGAGGGGGAAGGGGCTCTCAAAGTGGAGCTTTGCCTGATGGTATTATCAAGTAGAAAGCCAGAATCTGATGGAACTACCACTTCAGCTCTCCTCTGGTTAAACCTTAGGAATGTGTGTACATTTTCAGCAGTGACTCTCTGAATTGTTTCTTAGTTTCAGTTTACCTGTTTACCTCTCTTTATCCTTTGGTTTTTCTTTTATTTCTTGTTATTTGAAAGTGTGACCCGAGGACGAGGCAGGGACAGGGACTGGGTGGTGGCTTCAGACAGACAGTGGAACCCAGCGCTCTGACCCTCCACCCCGGGTAGCCATGTAATGCCAGTCACTGCCCTTTCCTTCATGCTGTATAAAAACACACACACATATATCTGTGTATTTGTAACCTGAATCTTCTTGTGTCTGTCCATGCAGACAATAAAAAACTGTACAGTAGGTCTAGTTGCATGTAATCTGTACTAATTATTGACAATGGCATTATAAAATGCAATAAAATACTTATTACACTGTCCTATACTGCATCTTTGTTTCTTCTCCTGAAGTGCTGAGCGGTAGCTCCCAATTTGAGGGAATGAGAAGGCAGAAAAAATTATTGTACTACAACGTTAAATTTATTTTTCGCACTATAATAAATGCTCTTAGATGTTTGATTACATAAAATGACCTTTTTATACCTAGTCAGGCTTTGAAAAACATCCAAATACAAAGATTTACTCACATTTGCAGCAAGCCATGACGCTGATGGTTTTAATGGTTCATTTAAACTAAAACATACCTTGAGACTGTTTACAATAGTTAAGTACTTGATTTTACAGTTTTATTTTACTTTCTATGCTAAAATGAACACTTTATGGATAATTACTCAAAAATCTGTAGGTGAAATTAACTGTAAAATAAATCTGTTGGTTCCTTTGTGATGAAACTATCAAACAGGACTAATCAACTTTGCCACCATTTTTTGAGCCTGTATTTTACTTTGTACTTGGACACCCTCACACCCAAACAGGAGATCACACATGCAAACACAAACTGAAAGTGCAATGCAAGACTTTAAAATTAAATAGTATTAACTGTGAACTTTGCCAGATTACTGTAGATGCCTTAGTCACGCATTACTGTAATGAAACTAATCAGACCCCGAAAAAGAAGAAACATGAATTAGAATCCTGTTGTGTTATATTATACATTTACAGTATTCTGAAGGGATTAATTTTCATCTACTAAATCACTGGTGCTGGAACGAGCATTCCTGTTAAGATCATGTGTATCTGAAACACATCTAAGACTTATTTTGGAAAACACTCACGCCATAAAGTCCACAAATTGGTCGTTTTAAGAGAAAAAATTATTTGTCTGTCTTAAAACCTTTGAACTGCATTAAATCAAATTAATTATCTACCTTTTGACAACATTGGTGGTGACTCCTAAACTATTTGCTGTTGCAGGATTCATTCAAAACAGGGTTGAGAACAGTTTTATTTTAATAGTGTAAGCTCGGAATACAGAAAATACACCTTGCAGAAATCATGTCATAAAGCCTTTAAAGTCATTATTTATTCCTTCCTCATGCGTAAATCCCATTTGACAGCAAGCAGTTATGAACTTTCAGAGGGTAGAGGTTTGGGCTTGTGCATCGGGCCCGTCAGAGGTCAGGCTGTGTTGTGATGCAGAGACTGGCCACCAGGAGGAGTAAACAAACCGGACAACACAAGCAGCATCTCATAAACACAAACCCAGCAACAAACATCACTGAGCTCCACTGACATAGATCGACCAACAGGGTGGGCCAGAGAGTGTGCAACAGGAAAGAGCATTTGTGGACACTACCTGTAATGTGTGTGACTGAAGTCCTCTGAGACGGTAGAGTAGATGCAGCATATGAGTACAACCTATTTTGCGTAATTTTTAAAACTTCCTTTTTACTTCTCCTTCCCTGCCTGCATCTCCCTCTGCCTCCTCCGTTTGGTGCATGCCCTACAGCTTATCTTTTAACTTCTGCACTGCATTGTGGATGTGCTGCCACAGGGAGAAAAAAATGGAAACTGGCTTGTGTTTTTTGGAAAGTTGAAACTTTGTTTAATCTTCTGCTTTTAGTGAACTCCTTTTAGTCGACTGGGAGGAAACTGACACTTGGCGCTCAAATCCCCTTTGACATTTGGTTTTGGTAGAGACCCCATCTTAAGCCCATTGCACACACAAACACACACTCACATATAGGAACACATCATGAATACTAAGTAGAAACATAGAACCTTATACTTGTACGAGGTGAGCCAGGGTGCAGAGTAACACACAAAGAGGTTATTCTTAGTGAGGCACAGTAATGTTTGGCAGAAACCAATGCCTGAAACTCTTGATATATTTCTTAGTGCTCATCTGAACAGCAGTAGAGATCGGTGTGTGCACACGAGACCATGCACTGTCAATTTGCAAGCCAGTTTGTGTGTCCAGACAAAGTTTTGTGTACCTGTTTATGCATTTGCTTGCATTCCTGACATAGACATGGCAATGCTAAATCAATACACGTGTGCATAATTGGGTAGGTGAGGAGGGCTGCTAGTCGCAGTAGCATGGAGAGCACTGAGGTCCAGGCAGACCCTGTGAGTCACAAAATAAATTTAGGGAGAGTCATGCTGGCATCTCTCCTCTCCCGTGTCACTCACTGTCATCTCCCTCCTTGCTCTACTGCCCCTCCTGCCCTTCCTCGATATGTGGTTCAATGAACGGGCCACCCCCCAAAAATTTTTTATTGACTGACTCAAACAACACAACACACAGTTCATCTGCTGCTGCATGTGTCCACATGCACATGTTTGAGTGAGGATGTCTTCATTTTCTCCCTACACACCAACTGCTGTTATAATTACATTTATGTCAAACACGTACAACCATGATGAAGAGGTCACTCTTTGGCATAAATGGAATTGTGCGTTTGTTAAAGGTGGTAAAATACATGAAACAACATGTCTGAAAAAAGATAACTTTTTATGATTTGCATATAACATAGTGAAACCAATCAATATAATGTTGATGAAACAATACTCGTGTGCATTGTGGTTTGGTCTTAGGTTGACCTTCAAAGTTCTTTCCCTCATTTTTGGGCTTAGCTTATTTTGCTGTTTTACGTATTTTGATTTATTATTGCGGCAGTGGCTCAGCGGTAGAGCGGACGTCTTCCAATCAGACATCGCCCAGACATTGGCTGTTCGACATCCAACTGTCAGCTCCCTTCCCGGCCACTGCCGAGGCACCCTTGAGCAAGGCGCCGTCCCCTTACAAGTTGCTCAATTGGGGCGCTACCAGAAGTGGCTGCCATCCACTCTGCCTCCCCATGTACTGTTGTTTTGTGTTGTGTTGTGTTGTGTTGTGTTGTGTCGTGTTGTGTCGTGTCGTGTCGTGTCGTGTTGTGTTCTGCTGACTGACTGCATGCTCGCAGGCCCCTTGTGTGTTGTGTGTTTCAGTGACCTGCACAAATGTATCCTGGATGTAACACAAAATAGTCATGTATAGAGTGAGAAGAGTAATTTCCCCGTTAAGGGTATTAATAAAGTTGATCTTCTTCTCCTTCTTCATCTTCTTCTTTTATTTTTCTGTGCCATGACTGTCTCTTCACCCTTCCTGTCTCCAAGGGGTGTTCTGTGTTTTCACTTCTATGCTTTCTTCCTTGCTGCATCTGTTCATTTACTGCTCCTTCTCCCTTGTTTCCATGTTGTCAGACACCTGCTCTTCTTTAAAGCCTCCCATATGCTTTCCTCCAAAAAGTCAACTCTGCATTTCCTTCCTTTTTGATTGCATGTTGGTTTTACCGGCATTGTCTTGTTGCCTGTATTTTGTTGTTAGCTGCATTTCATTATCTCGTCCATAGTCATTGTTTCTATATTCTGTGTCAGGATGTTGTTGATTCTTGTGTCACTCCAGACTTTTTTCAACTTTACATAAGTTTAGTTAATTCTGACTTTTCCAATGGGTTTTTTTGCCTTAGACTTATGCAACTCATTTATCTATCTATCTGTCTGCCTGCCTGCCTGTCTGTCTGTCTGTCTGTCTGTCTGTCTGCCTGCCTGTCTGTCTATCCATCCATCCATCCATCCATCCATCCATCCATCCATCCATCCATCCATCCATCCATCCATCCATCCATCTATCTAACAGAAGTGGATAAAACACGTTTCTTCTCTGACAGACATTATGCAACATTCCCAGAAAGTGGACAATGAAGCCCTGATGTGATTTAAAGTAATACACAGTGTCACTCAATATAAAGCATACCTCCACCAAGGCCCGCGGTCCCCTTTAATTCAGTCAAGCCATATCCAAAATCACACTCATATCCTTAAACCATAATTTAAGGTTACTGTATTTGTAACAGCCAAACGTTTAAATTTGGCGGATCCAGATCTTTTTTTGAAACAGCACCAAATTACACACACACATAGATAACCATTCCCCCCAAACATGCACAATCAACACATTACTGCCTTAGAAAATGTGAAAAATCACATTATATTAAATTGAAAGACAAATCCTGGGTGCGCCCGACCAAAATTGCTTAGATCATTCAAACTGCACAGATGCTGTGTCAGTGATCAGATTGTTAAAGGATCGGCTTCAGATTGTTTTAAATGAAAGCTTTTTCCTCCAAAGATTACTCCTGTGTGTGATGAGGAAGTGGATGAAACTCCATGTGTGGCAGAGAAAGAGAGACAGAGAGAGAGGAGGGGAAGAGAGGGACTGAGGGCGAGAGAGAGATAGACAGAGAAAGAGAAAAAGAGAGATGGAGGAGATCCACAGAGAAAAGAAAAGGAGAGAGCGAGTGAGCGAGAGGGGGAGAGAAGAGAGAGAGAGAGAGAGAGAGAGAGAGAGAGAGAGAGAGAGAGAGCGAGAGAGAGGGCCTCAGCTCCAGAACAAAAGCATCTTTGTGAGTGATTGGAACCACATTTTCAACCTCCTCTCTCTCTCTCTCTCTCTCTCTCTCTCTCTCTCTCTCTCTCTCTCTCTCTCTCTCTCTCTCTCTCTCTCTCTCTCTCTCTCTCTCTCTTCTCTCTCTCTCTCTCTCTCTCTCTCTCTCTCTCTCTCTCACACACACACACACACACACACACACACACACACACACACACACACACACACACACACACACACACACACACACACACACACACACACACACACACACTCAATTTCCCAGTCACACCAGACTGTTCCAAAGCACTGAAAAAAATCAACGTCAGAAGTTTAAAATAATACTTGGAGACAGGTCTCAGCAGATACCGTCTGTGTGCTCTAGTTTCACTCCTGTACAAACACACATATACTTACATACACAATCTCTCTCTCTCTCTCTCTCTCTCTCTCTCTCTCTCTCTCTCTCTCTCTCTCTCTCTCTCTCTCTCTCTCTCTCTCTCTCTCATTTTGTCACTTTGCCTTTGTCTGGAATCTCTCCATTTTTCAGTCTCCACATTTCCTCTGCATGGCCCTCTCCCTCCACCCACCAATCTGATGCTGGGTATGATCCGGAGGTGACATCTCATGCAGTCTGGTCCCACAACATGGAGCGGTAGAGCAGTCATCCATTCAGTCCTACAGTGATGGTGAGCTAAAGAAGGCAACCTGTTCTTTCTCTCCTGGATTTCAGTAGACTAGAAATCCTCTAAAGTCTCAAAGGCCAAAGCCACACAGAAAATGGGTCGATAGCTGTGAGACAGATGAAAGCATATAGCAGAATTTTCTAACCATACACTATACAGTCCTTCAGTGCACTCTTCAGCTACAATTACATTTCCTTATAAATAAAGTAAATACATAAACATAGAGGGTTGTGAGAGTTTCACCTTACAGGTAGTCCTCACCCTATGAACACGATTGGTTTTGAGAGGCTGTTCAAAGGTGAACTGTTTGTAACTTGTTATTTGTTAAATTTTATTCTACAATTGCCATTTGAGGTCATTTAAATGTCATTACCACATTTACACAAAAGTACTTTTCCCTAAAACTTACCAGAAACAATTACAGGACATAAAAACAACACATAGATGGAATAAAATATTGTAGTACCATAATGTAATGTTTTAATCTCCACCTCTGCTGAATTAATTTTATCCTCGAGGGTGTAGAGGCCAAGCCAAGGTTTAAGCCACTGAGGTATTCCACCACACTTACATGAATGATGTGCTGATGCACTTCCTGGTAATCAAAAGTCCAACACACCACTTATTCTTATTCCGTTTTATTTCCATTAAATTTCTCAGTTAACTCAACCAATAGTTAACATCAAATAGCATAACATTACAATTTCCTCCGGGATTAATTAAGTATCTATCTATCTATCTATTAAGAATTCAGCGTTTAGTGGTTCATGCTTTCAACCTGACTCGAATTGTCATCAGGCTCAATGCTCATGAAGGTCCTCATGCACATAAATACATTGTGAGTTTATTTCCTACTCAGACATTTGCAGAGATGTGAATGAAAGGAGGACGATATACTGCAGACGACGTGTCGAGAGCAAAGCCACGTGAAGCACGACATCAGAGCAAACTGTTCACTTAGTCTTAAATTTGCAGAGATTTTGACATGATGTGAAATCTTAATCTATGGGGTGAAAATGTTATGGTGCTCAAGTTGGGTTATGGCAAAAAGGAGAACTACAGTTGTAACATATGGCGGCGTGTGGTTGTTCATATATGTGGTCTTCCATATGTGTATGCATCATCGACAGCAGCTAGTTGATGATAGAAACATGATTGACGATTGACGATTTTTTTTCCATTTGTGAGTGAACAAGGCTGTACACCCACAAGGGGCTTGTAGCATCCAGATGAATGGAAGCAGTGCAGTGGGAAGCTGTCACATGGGGTATACGAAATGAGCAACTTATAACGGGACGTCATAAGTTGCCACTGCCAGTTCACACTGCCAGTTCACACTCCAAGCTTTTTATTCCATATGGGTCTTGAGCCACCCTCCGGTCCCCAGCCACAGACCTAGTGGACTGAGCTGCTGACGTCCCAGCACTACTTCAGAAAGCAACAAATTCTACCACTTAATCTGTGACAAATGTGTTGAAAACATAATTATATGAGCATTAAATTGAATATAGCTTCACTAAGTAACTTTTATAGACGATGGGTCATTTAAATAATTCTGTAAATACCAATAAGAAGATGAAAAGGCTGCTATGGGATCGAGCTGCAGAGAGTCTTTTGTGACTGGTGGACAGGGGTGTGAGTCATGACCGGAAGTGAGAGGATAGAGAGGATAGGGATTTTCAGGAAGTCGAAGACATGAAAACACCTCCAATCTCATTGTTCAGAGCTGGAATAGATGGTGGGACTGACTCTTGTACAAACACACAAGACTTTAATGTAACCACAATGTAATGTCAACAAACTTCGGGCTCTTTTGAAGCCTGAATTGGGTGTATTTATCTTGGTCTTTTCTGATTACACTGTATCTGTCCTGTATCATTTGAGGTTGGTGTGATAATATCACAGCGAAGATGAGAATGTCCTCATTTACATATTTAACATATTGTGATCCTGTGAATTTGTTTCAAAGTGTGAATTTTAATTTGATAAATTTGGAGAGTACTCTTGTCCAACTTTGTTAAAAATCCCCTGCAGCAGATGACAAAATTGGCAAGTTATGCATGTAAAGCAGCAGGGAAGGCAGCTATTTGAAATATGTTGATGTTAACGAAATGAGACTCTGGAATGTCGATATCAGTTGTGACTGTACTTCCTTTCTGACGCAGGTTTTGTTAAAAATCTTGCATTGGTTTTACTGGGATATCTTTGCTATGTGGTATGTCTTCATTTTGCATATGTTCAGTTTAGATTGTGTGTACAGTGAGTCATGTATGGTGAACTGTCAGTGTCCAGCGGTGCGGTAAAATGCAGAATATCTGGATTTTTTCCACAAACACAAAAATCCTGCTACAACTAGATCTCCAGTACTGCCACTGCCCACACAAGCTCTGACCTTGTGCCCAGACAGACTTGAAGCCCACACAGAGTACAAATTCTAGAAATACTTAAGCTTCAAAGCCTGAGTGACACAAATGAGTGATTATGCACCAATTGAACACTGGGTTATCAAGTTGTTAGTAAAATTGATGCATGTCCAGAGATTTGTTGCTGTGAAACATAAATATGTTCCTGCCATGCACTCAAACTGTCAATCACAGGGAAGACCCCCGTCCACAGTGTCCAGGTGTCAACATGGGATGAACATCTGCTGGGTTTCTCTACCTCATATGTTATCAAACACACTTTCTAAAATATGGTCTATTTATTTGAGTACACCCTACTATTACTATTCATCTGCTAATAAAAAAAAAAAGATAATCCTTAGTAAGACCCTCAATAAAATTTGAGGATTAGTTAAGGTTTTACAGCTGTGGTTCTAGCAAAAAAGAAAGAAAATAAAGTAACGTTGAAAATGACTGCTCATTATTCCTGGATTTCTGCAAATGAATTTGTCTTGTCGCAAAGTAAAGAACTTCTTGCCTTTACTAAAATGCTAATGTGAGTCTTCTTTTCTATTCGCTGGGTCATAAAATAGAAATGAATATCAGATGATCCTTTGCACAACTACAAACTTTAGTTTCTCCATCTATTTATGAACCGTCATTTTGCACAGATTGAATTGTGATCCTGTCAGTTTACAGCAGGTCACTGTTAGGCATATGCACTCATGCATGTAAGGAGTTACTTGTAGGAGTGTGTTATTACTATCATGAGGATGAGTCACTAACAAAATACCCCAGTCTGGTCTCCAGGGGCAGTGGGGCATCGTAAAAAGGCCTCATGACTGAATCAAGAAAATTCCCACACTGAGTCCTAACAGCATCTGAAGGGAAATCAGTGACTCATACCGTTAGAGGACAATACGTGTACTTCTTGCCATGCAAAACAAAATGTGTGCATTGTAAAACTAGTCAAATAATTTAACAAAATTGCGAAACACCATCATTTCAACTGTTTCAATGGGAATTAATGTTTTTAGTCTCTTCAATGTGGAGTTCAGAATAGCATTGGCTGACAGGTCCTGAGATTTCCTGCGTGTATGACTACAGAATAGTAAAGGAATATCATATTATTACATGTGCATAAAAGGTTATTTTCATAAAAAGTTGTAATTTTTATATATATTCTAAGATATATAATATGACGACAAAACGTGGCTCCTGGGCTTATAAATCTAGAGCAAAGCTGCCCTGTGTTAGTGCTTTGTCTGGTTCGGGTTAAGCGGTAATTATATGACAGTATAGTTCAGCCCAACTAGTTTGTAGCCTGGAGGAAACAAAAGCACTGCTGACTGTAGTTTCCTGTCCAAAAAGCTGCAGCACCAAGTCTGAGAAGAGTTCATTGGGAGTAAAGAGAGAGGAGAGGCCGAATGCACCAAACGGATACTGCTCCTTTTTGAGCATTTCAAACGAGATTGGGAGAGCTGGTGTGCTGGGACTTTGTGGCAATAATAGAAAAGTGAAGAAACGTGCAGAGCAGCTCCGAGCTGCCTGCAGAGACACACAAACTCCACAACATCTGGTGCGCTGGAGGACGGGGCGAGCCGGAGACACAAACTTTTGGAGGCGGAGAGAAAACTAAACTTCGCTGGAAGAAAATGCATTGAATTGGGATTTTGGGACACTTTCTGAAGACTGCTTTAACCCGCTTAGGTGGCGGTGTAAAGTGACAATAGTGGAGGGACAGAGGACAGAGAAAGCTCTCGGAGGGCAACAAGTCCAACCTGGAGTGAGCAGAAAATGAATTAACCAGAGTTTGAGTGCGCCGTGTCCAAGCCGGAGAGAAGGTAAGAGGTGATTTTCTTTGCACTGATATCGTATGTCAGATCATCTTATTGTGCAATATGAATTCAGCCACGTAAAGGATCCCCTCGCTGCAGCTAAACTCGGTCAGAGCATGTAGAAACTCGTTTTTTTACGGGGGGGGGGGGGAGCATGGCACAGACATGCAATAAAGGTAAACAGAATACGCCCGTTATCAAGCAGCACCACCACCCAGAATTGTTACTCAAAACTGCATGCGCATATTTATTATCAAAAGTTTTCTTTGATTTTTTTTTAATTTTTTTAATTTTTTTTAGGAATATTTGACGCTCCTCGTACTCGTGTGAAGTACTGGAGGAGCGTCTTTTTGCGCTTTCCAGAAACTTCTTGTAACTTTAAACCGCTTCTGAAGTTTTGGGTCTTTTATTTAAAAAAAACAAACAAACAAAAAACAAAACATCTTTTGGATCTAACGTGAATTCGGTGAACCACGATGATTAAAAAAAAAAAAGCGTTTAACGAAAAGGAACTTTTGGTATCGGTTGTCAAAACTTTTGGGCAGCATCGGAGAAAAATGACGGGAGCGCGCAAACAGCTGTCCGCTCGGGCTGCTTGGGCAGAGAAGACGCGCGCCGAACACACGTTGGCACGAGACACAAGGTAAAATATCGATAATTTCTTCGATCAACTTGCGATCGGATTTCATGCATTTGATCAGATATGAGAAGAAGGCTCAACGAGCAACTGTTTTTGTGTCATGACACCTTTTTAGAAAGAACTTCGTTCACACCGGTTAAAAAAAGAAAGAAAGAAAATTTTTTATGATTTTCCTCAGATTGGCTTTTTTTCCCCTGAAATTTGCTCTTTTGCCTTGATTATTAAGTTATCTTTGTATTTGACCCTTAAGGAATATCTGTGTGAAAAGATTTGTGTCATGAACCTATTTATTTATTTATTTGTTTTAAAAAAAGATGAAAAAAAAGATAAGAACTCCTGCAAATGCAATTTGGTATGTATGTACTGGAAAGTTGGTTATAAAACTTCATAAGATATAAATGCAAACATCCGCTTCATCCCTTGTGTGATTACGGTCCGTCACCTTTTAAGAGGAGGTCAAGCAGGATTTGACTGAAGCGTAGACAAATATACTGTTTGACCCTGACTTTTGTCACTGCTGTGAGTTCAGTGGGAGGAAAGCCAGGAGGCTTCACACTGCTGTCATCAGCCAGAAGCAGATACTGATCTAGAAACACATATGGAATAGGCCCAAATCAGAATCCGCCTTATTTGCACTGTTCAAACTACTATGAAGAAGAAAACAACCGCTGAGTGACATGAGCAAAAAAAAAAAAAAGCAAGCTAGATTTGACCCACTTTTACCTGCTGTTTCAGCATATCCTAAGATTTTACCTTGTGCCAAAAATAATATTCAACTACAATTGAATTGTTGTACTTTGTTTTTTATGCCAATTAAATATCACTTCTATTAAACATATTATAAAGCCCTCAAAATGACGTTAAAATTCTTTTACACCTCCCACACTAGGCTATGACTCGAGATGTCATGTGTTCAACAAAGTAAAAGACACATTTCAAAAACTTTAGTGT
The DNA here is from genome assembly GCF_040054535.1 of Antennarius striatus. Taxonomy (NCBI): domain Eukaryota; kingdom Metazoa; phylum Chordata; class Actinopteri; order Lophiiformes; family Antennariidae; genus Antennarius; species Antennarius striatus. The sequence goes on along the minus strand of NC_090780.1, from coordinate 16,097,094 downwards.
GTGTTTTTGTGAATTAGGTTGACATGTACTGTTTCCAAATTTTGGAAGCTGTGGATGTTTTTTGTGTGTGTAATTAAATTACAATTTTCCTATGTGATTTTTGCTGTGTTACTGTGTTTTTATTTTGTGTTTTGTGCTGAAATTGTTCATCTTCATTCTTATTTGCTCTAATTAATCACATTAAAACTTGTAATTCTGCATTGGCTTGGTAAAATCTACTTATGTTATCATTATTTAGCCATTATAATTTATATGAAAAATATGTGGAAAAACTTAAAACCGGGCTTTACTTTGATGATAATGTCATGTGATCGTTGTGTTGTGATTTTCTAGCTGAAAGTCATTCATGGTGATTTAACGCACACAGCAAAGCCTGTCCTGTTGGGCTGTTGCTCAGTGTAATTAGTCATAACTGCTCTTCCATGTGAATCATACAGTCATCTCAGAAAAAACATCTCAGTGATAGGCTCCTGTCTGTGCTCTAGGCTCACTCCTTGGCCTCTTCATCTCCTCTCACGAGAGCTAGGCTCACCCATGGATCAGGAGAGGAGTGCTCCTACCATTTCCCCAGAGCCCCCCGATGATGGGGACCCCAGTCTACCAGCTCCACAATCCAGTTCGCACGCATCTCTGACCACAGAGAGAACCAACAGCTGCCCCAAACCAAAGCCCCAACCTGCAGCAGGTAAGGAAGAGGTTTGATCAGAACGACAGCATGTTTGTTGAGTGATTGTGAAACACATCTTCCTGTGTTAACAAGCTGTGTGAGGCCTCCTAAACCTCAGTACAAGAGCGTAATGACTTATTCACCTTTGTGAAAACATGTAAAGGTTGGCATGAGCATTTCAAAGTGGTAAACCATGATTAGTACTTTAAAACCAGTAATTATCAATCACTAATGGTAGCCTCAGAGGGCGTGATGAAGTAATTCCCGGAAAAATGATCATGCGTCTTTGGTTGGTGTCTTGTAATTCTTTCATACTTGATAAAAAACGCTGTCTAACGCCCACCTGTCTTGTCTTCAATGGGAAAAACAAGAGCTGGCATTCTTTTCCATGTGAAATAATGATGCAGTTGTCAACATATCAGCACCAGTTTCAGTCAGCTTTAACAGAATCCTGACATCCAGATGGATATGTTAAATTTGAGCTCTCTTTTGGTTTGAGGCTTGTTTAAACTTGTGTTTCGGGGGTGTGAATTATGTTACAATCATCTCTGCTAAAAATTGTGCAAACATCATTTAGTAAGCATTCAGTTTAAGACCGTAATAAAAGACATAAAATTGTACACGTCCTCGCCTTGTCACCTGTCTCAGTGTTGACTTATACCTACCTTTTACGTTCTTTAGGTGTCAGAAAGGCTTCAGTGGGTCATTAGGTCAAAGGAGTCTTCACTGAAAGATACACCAGTTCTACTTTACAACTGTCTGCTCGATGAGAAGCTCATACACAATAGCCATTACACTTAGGAGAAACATAATGGCTCCCTGAACTACTTTCAGAGACAGTGTTTATTTGACAAAATGAAAAACTGCATTTATGTGCCACACTGGAGTTGCAGGGAGGTTGTGGGTGAATGGCATGTAAACACAGTGCAGGGCTGTGACACCAGAATGACAGTCTGACTCAGTTTGAATCCAGACTCAGGCTTGTGGTTAGGTTTAGGTAACAAAAGCTAATCCTGGTTAAGAACAGGAAAAGATTGAGTTTTTGGCTACTTTTAGGCAAGAAATGCAATTTGGCATAGGTTTGTGAAGAATTACTTTTCAGTTTAGCGTTCGTGTAAGAAAATTAATTTCTTCTTTGGTGATTATTCATTCATATGTTTGATAGCAATGTGTTTCTAAAATTCAATGTACTGAATTTTAATGTCCTGTGATGTTTTCACAGTTGCCTGCATGTTGGATGGTTTGTATTATGCGAAATCTGCAGAATGGGGCAGCAGGAGCTCAGTCCCTTAAGTCTTGGGCTGGGGACCGGAACACATTTGGGACAAAACATTTCAGAGTGTGAACTGGCAGTGGGGAGGTGCCAGCTCACCTCCCAACTACTGCCTTTGAGCAAGGCATCGTCCCCATTGTACGTCGCTCATTGGGCGCACTGTGAAGGAACTGCCCGCTGCTGTATCTCTCATCTGCATACTTACAGGCCCCGTGTGTGTGTGTGTGTGTGTGTGTGTGTGTGTGTGTGTGTCACGGTCCTGTACACATGCATACTAGGCATGTGATTAACAGCATAAGCTAACACGAGAGTGGACAAATAATTTCCCGTCTCGGATCAATAAAGTTAATTTTAGTGTTTAATCTTAATTTCAAACGTAGATTTTCTTGAAACTTTTATGAACAGTTGGGTAAAAGGCAGAAAAGAACCCAATTAATTTTGACGTGAATCCAGATAAACATGCCAATCCAAAAATTCCTTTATTTGTCATTATTTTTACGTTTCAATTTCTACATTTTTGTCATTTACACAAAAACTAGACGGATGGAAACTGGTTCGAAGGTGTCACATATACCATTTAAGAAGCAAGATAATATGCCTTTTTTTTTTTAAATTACAGCAATTACTCACAAACTACTTGAAACCTTACCATGAATCCTTTAAGTTTAGTTTAATATTCGATATTTGGAGATATGTGGGCCCTTGTAATTAAACAATTCTATGTTTTGCCGAGAGAAAATTTAATTGGTCAATGATATGTTTCATTTAAAATGTTGCTGCTTTTCCAGATTTATGATATACAAAGTAATTTCTGGTTTGCAATGAGGTGAAATCTGTCTGTGCGGTGGACGTGCCACCTTGGATGATCTGAGGCCAATTCAGCACCATTGGAATGCTGAAAGGCCACAATGGGACTCCTGAGAGTTTGGGAATGAACCCATGACCCTTTCCCTTTATGTGATTGGTCACGGTGTGGGTCGACTGACGCTAGGCAGGAAAGAGGGGATGCAGACACACTCAGGACAATATTGTGCCTGAGTGAGTCATCCGAAAATGATTCATGTTTCCCTTAGATTCAGTGAGAAACTGTCAGTGCTGACCAGACTGCAGGTCCTACAGGATAATTGGCGTAGGTGTGGTGAGGTAAACAGTTGGGGAAGTGTGCAGAAATTTAAATGGCTTGTTGCTATGGGAACCTGCCTCTGCAGTGGTTGATGGAGTTTTTTAACGTCACACATGTAGAATTGTCCTGTGCTATAATGCGTTTTAACAAGAAAAGCGTTAGTCTAGAATAAGATTTACAGTAATAATAATGTGTCTGGGGGAGTTTTACAGTTATTAAAAAGCATGTTTGTGCCTGAACACGTTCCTGGAGCTTAGCTGACTTTACCTGCACACACTCCTCAGGAAGCAAACATGAAGTATATCTGTGGCTTCTCCCACTCAAGTTAGACTGCTTGTCTGGCCTGGTCTGATGTGCGTGCGTGTGTGTGTGTGTGTGCGTGTGTGTGTGTGTGTGTGTGTGTGTGCGTGTGTGTGTGTGTAATTGAGGGCAACAAGGCCTTGCTTTCAGCACTGTGCTACAACAGCACTCCTCTCCACTTCTGGAGCTTAGGGCTTAAAGAGAGCACAACAGGTACACAGTGAATAATTACAGTAGATCTGAGTAACTCAGTCAAATCTTTGCCCATCAATCATTCATCAGAACTAGATAAAAGCTTTCAAGATGACTCTTTATTCCAGCCAGAGTGGTACAGTAGCTTTGAGTGATGAACTGAAATGCAAAACATCCACAGTCCACGAGCATCAGACTAGGGTGCCGGCATCTCAGACCACAATTAATGTGTTTTTACTTCTTAAATTTTTAGTCTGAATCATCTGAATGCAAACTACTCCCAAAAAAAATCAGAACCCATGCACTAAAATGTGCACACTAACTGACTCACATGCAAGCACGGCCAGCCCAGCTACCAAAACAAAGAACAGAGAAGCTCAGATTACAACATGCACACAGTGACTATGACCTCATTCTCTGCCCAATATGCCATTATATCACTGTATCTTTGCTATATAGTTTAGGTTTTTCTACATTCCTTTTTTTTTTTTTTTGCATTTCACCAAAAATGCACTCAGATGGGATCTATCCTTGGAACTTGGTTTCTTGGAACTTGGTCTGGTGGCCCCTTGGTTGCTTGGTTGTTTCATCAAGAAAAACTCTGCCACCCTTCCAACCTGCTACCAGAAAACGCTGTGTGTTCAAAATTAAATGTGCTGCTATTTTTGTGCATTTCAGTGGTAGTCATTGAGACGGGATGTATTCTTGCTTGCTTTGTTTGGTTGCTTCATCAATAACCCTGCAAACCCTGTCAACCTCCTAACATTTAACATTAACATTTAACATTAACATTTAACATTAACATTAACATTTAACATTAACATTTAACGTGTCATGTTATGTGAAGGCTTTACTTATACATGCTTAACATACAGCAGGTTTGAAAAACATTAAATATCACCCTGACATTTTTTTTACTAATATGGTTTATCAGCACAAAATTAGGTTATCATTAACGCAAATTAAGAAGCTATGTTTCAAATAATACAAAAATAATTCCATGGGTTGGAATTAGCATATCTTATTTGTAAATCAATCACATTCATGCTGCTATTGTGTGTCCTCTGGTGATATTATAAGGGCCACCAGCATTATGGATTCTACTGAAGCGTACAGTGTAATCCAGTCCCCAGTGTGATGCTTCACAGAATGCTCATATGTTTGCAATTAAACATGATGCTATCTTTAGTTTATAAACAGGTGTGACATCAGATCTAACATAATTTTGACTTCTATTTTAACAATTCTGAATATGTATGATGTAGATTATAGTATTTACAAGAACAGTCGTTGTATTTGGTCCATCCAATCAGTTATCAGACTTGCCAGCTTTTTTCAGAAGCACTTGTTTCATTTATTGAAACTTACATTAAAGTCATTCTCACCTGTTCCTGTGGTATTTTTCCATGGATGTAGCTTGATATCAACTGGAAGATGACACACCAGTTCTGATTAGTCAGTCTTGCCTAATTGGTAGACCTACTTGAAAAAATGTCAAATAAGGGTAGCACTCCAAATGAATGTACGAGTCAACATTAAAATACCATCATGGTCAAGTTGAAACTTTTTCAAGGTTTTTTATAGAGCATGTAACATCAATTCGACTCTTTTCACAACCTTATATGAGGAAAATGCTTTCTGTTTGGACTCTGGATTAAATTGGCATTACCTCTGTGCACAGTGCCGACCTCTCCAAATTGATATTTAGAATAGAAAGCCTTTATTGTAACAAGCATAATGTAGGATTTTTACTACGTTATGCTTGTTAATGCTTTTCTGTTTTATTTTTCCAATGCAATCAAAGCATGTTCCAATGCCATCGCCCACAGCAAATAATGTTACTGTGAAAATGTTGTACTTATGCTAAAGGAATTATGTGATTGAGATGAGTTGATCACAATTGTCGCTTATTTACCTTGCGGGTCACAGGTCTGCTGGAGTCTATCCCAGCTCACTGCGGGCAAAAGGCAGGGTAAATCCCACATAAAATGCCAGCTCATCACAGGGCTATGAGATTCACATTTGTGTTTTTTGAAGCCATTGTTGCAATGACCTGGCAGCGTCAGCAAAAAGACCAGCCAATCACCAAGCACTAGAAGAGAGGTTTATCCGTTGTGGTGCTTGATACTTGGGTTGTAGTCTTTTTTGCTTTAATTGAGCATTCATTCATTACCACAGCATTGAATAGAGGTGTAGTGGTGTGTGTGTGTGTGTGTGTGTGTGTGTGCGTGCGTGCGTGCGCGCGTGCGTGTGTGTATGTGTGTGTTTGTCTGTGTCTGTGTCTGTGTGCATGTGTGGGTGTGTATTGACAGATGTGTGCCTCTCGCTGCTTTCAGTGTTGCTCTCACTCAGCCATGAAGATGCAATGAGGCTGTCTGTTTATAGAGGAGGTTTTTACCACCACATGCTAGATTCCCACATTCTCTCACCAGTGGCATCTCTCCCTCTATTTTTTTCTGTTCCTCTTTTTTTTTAGCCCACCTCTGCATTTTTCAAAGTTAATATTTCTTTCTGTCTTTGTATTAGGCCTGCGTATGATTTTTTTTTATTTTATTTTATTTTAATTTGAAAGGACATTTCCTATGACTGCACCAATGGTTTTAACTCTGATTGAATCATCATCACCTTTTTTTATTAGTTTGTTTTGTTTTTTGTTAATATTCTAAAATTCTAAGAGTCAAAGGTCTCCATCAGGTCTTGTTGCTGTTGATAGCTGTAAGACAACTTCTGCCAACATGTTTAGCCGGCTGTTGCTAATTAATGCTCGGATGATTCCTGGAAACCTGCTCTGTGCAGTTTTCACTCAGCTACAGAATGATTTGTCAAATATATAAAAAAAAACACCAATGTGTCTTCTGTTTACTGCTTGAAAAGATTTTTTAAAAAATCAGTGAGTCTGTCTTTGGATAAATAACCCAGTGTTATCCTGTATGATTAGGGAACTGTTGTTACGTTCAGTGTATTTTAACTTTTCATCTATGGAGCTCTAAATCATCAGTATATAAAGCGTCTTAGATTATTTCCTGCTTTACCTCCGGCAGCTAAAGTTCAGAGTTGTATTATCTAAGTCAGCTAATTCTTTTGACCTTTTCAGACGGAAGGCTTCTCAATAGATATATTTGTCTTAACTTGAACAACAAGCACTTCTTTTAACATGTATAAGATAGAGCAGTAGCTTATTTTCACATAGCTGCCAGCCTGACTTCATTTTCAGTCATTGGTTAGCATCACTTTGTTCGTCCCGATGCTCGCGTATATAGAATAATTGCTCTGTCTACATCACAGTCTAAACCCTGTTTATTTTATCTCTCTCTTCACTCCTGCTTCTATTTGCCTACTGGTTCCATTTTAGTACTTGAGGGTTGTTGAAGCTTGGGTCTAATTTGGTGTCTCAGTGAGATTGAAATAAACCAGGAGCAATTTGGGGCATTTTTACAGCATATTTGAAGTTTGAAAATGAGTGTGCTTTTTCTCTTCACCACTTCGCAAACATTTGAGAAGCTGCTTCTGCTTTTGGTGCCCCCCCCACCCCCACCCCCACCCCTGACTTGAGTAGAGTCTCAAAACCCTCATTATCAATCATAATGATGCAAGTAGAGGATAGATGCAGTTTTGATTAATACCTGTCCAGGTATGTGCTAATTACATCCCACTAAAGCGGTGATACATTGTAATTGTCAGTGTTTGTGTGTTCGTTCGTTCGTCCGTTAGTTTGTCCACCAAATATCTTCACAAACGTTGCAGACAGACAGATGAAACCAAACGCACATTACTCGGACGGCAAAGGGGATAAAAATGAGATGATGACTTTGACCTTGAGAAAAATATGTCAAGGTCAAATTTCAACTTTTGTACATTCAGGAACCGGATAAGATAGAAAGATGAGGGAGAAGGCCAGTGTGAGTAAGACCATAGATCAAAGCTAGTGTTTTGAAGAATGACAGTGGGTCAGAGCACTAGCTGTGATCTTTGACCTATGCAAGTTGGTCATATGTCGAAGTTAGGACATCTGCAGTTGAACTACAAAGTCTCCAAAAAATACTTAAAACTGACTAAATGATATTTACATAGTTCTAAAGCATTAAATGCTTATTGTGAGACCATTCATTCCAACTCCATAGTGTGTGTTTGCCACTTCAATATTTATCTCTCTGTCTCTATGTGAAACCTTGTTTATCCAAGGTATGATCACGTATCTGGAGATGTGGCATACCACAAACTGAACAAGAGCAAATGATTTTCAGCATCAAAACAGCATTCTGATAAAAATATAACAGCATTTTCCTTATTCCTCTGCTGTTAATAACCACTCTTTCCATGTGCTGTGCAATTATAGTGGTAACTCTACTTACGAATGTCTCCACACACGAAATGTTCTACTTACGAAACTTCTCAGCAGGAAAATATTATCCCTAGTCATGAAAGAAATTTCGAGTTACGAATGGTAAAAATACAGAATGGGCTGATACTCGCAGCTCCCACAGGTTCCTGAATGCAACATTCTCATAGCTGCTCTGCCATTGGCTATTACCTAGTATCTTCGTTGCACCCCATTGGCTAAGAGGGACCTCTGTGTGGACCTAGATCGGTGTTTATGCAGGGTCCTCGTCAGTCGGCTCTCAACCCATGAGGTGTTCTGATAGTTTTACGGAAATATATTGACTTTTAGAGTATTTGCTATGGACCCCAAGAAAGTGACGGAGAAAAGAAGAAAAGAAAAGACGAAGAAAAGAGTTTTTTTGTCCATACAAACAAAGCAAGAGATAATAGAAAAGCATGAGAAAGGGATGCGTTTGGTTGATCTCGCCAAAGAATATGGCCGTAATGCATCTACAATCGCCACGTTATTAAAACAAAAGGAAGTTTAAGGAGTTAAAGGCATTGCGTGGGTGGTTGGAGAAGTTCAAAAGGAGGACTGGAATTCACTTTGTTGTTCGGCATGGTGAGGCAAGAGTGCATGAACCAAAGAGGGCAAAAAAACAATGGGGACAGCTGTTAAAAGGTAAATGACCGTCATTATTACTCTTTACTCTATTCTTTGTTTTTTACATTATGCACAACTCTCATTTATTATGTAATAATCAAATCGTAACATGTATTTGTTACATGTTTTGAAGCATTTTTATGCTTTATAAAACATTTATGTTGGAATTTTTTGGGGCTTGGAAAGGATTAGGGCATTTGCATGGAAAACGCGTCTCTACTTAACATAATTTTCTACTTACGTAATTTCTTCCGGAACCAATTAATTTCGTAAGTAGAAGTACCACTGTACAGTGTGTTTGTGTGTTTTATCTGGTGGCGGCATCCGTCTTTCAAGCTCTTGGTATTAAATGTATTATCATCGCACTCAGTCAGTGAAGCAGCTGCGCAGGGTTTTCCCAGGATCCAGAAGAATCTCAGAGACAATGTAATACAATTAAATTCCCCTTAAGCTTGTTATATAGCAGACAGTTTTTGTCTTTAATGAGCTTACACGGCTTCATTCTCTCAGCAGCTTAATCTCTCATTTTGAACAAGTTCCAGTTATGCACTCACACAGGCCCTATATGCAATGTGTGTGTGCATAAAGGGCGGGTGATGCCTTCTGGGTGCTTTCGAATTTTGGCTGGATTACAGCTAAACAATTTCCTTCTTTGTACATCTATAGGTACGTTTGTTCAGGGATACAAACATAAACACTGTTTTGTGTTCCTGTCTTTTTAATCTTGTGTGTCCTGCTTGGAGTCCCAGTGTGGTGCCTTGTTTCAGTAAGCGCCCGGCGTCAGTGCCAACGTAAGTCGTTACTGTAGCTCAGCTGCTCTTCAGCTCATCTTATTCTGTCTTCTACCCAGTTTTCTTGATCCAATCTCAGTTTTGTCGATCTCTTTCACAATGTGTTCAGAGATGGGTCAGCATGATGTGATCTGTACATACATTCTGTGTTGAATAGCACTGATAGAACTAGGGCAGATAAGCTATTTATAATATCTATTTAAATATTTATCCTATTTCGCAAAACTAAAATCGGTATATATCAATACTTCTCTGATGTGCTTTTATATATTTATGTATTACTGTATATCATTGTACAGTCTTCTAATATATTATATATACCTTCATAGTTGTGTAATTCCACTTCCATGTAGATTTAGATATTGCATGGCTCTAGGTCTTTCTGTTTGGAGTCAGCATGTGTCCCTGGTGTTGAGAAGAAAAAAAATTATGTAGTTTCCTTTTTTCACTCAACGCCCTTGACCCAGGTACTGGCTTCCATTTGCAACCGGTCCCTGGACGCCACACAGTAGCTGCCAACTCTCCCTCAGGGAGGGGGCTGAACACAGAGAACCAGTTTCATTATATTATATTTACTATATGTGAGAAATGAAGCCATTTGTTCTAAAAAAATACTTGCATACTTGATTGCATATGTGTTAGTAGACTCCAAGGCTTGTCCCATTTATTCATGCAGTCGAGGTAAACAGATGTAAAGGGGTCGTTTCTTTTACCATTCACTGTGTTCATATATTTATTTTATCTGCCTAGGTGAGACTATTTATTTTATTTGCCTTGTATCAGCGCTTGAAGAGTTTAATCGCAGCATTTAAACCCCTACAGTTGTCTGATGCCCTCAGCGATCACACCTAGAACAGCCGGTTGGGCTTCGCATCAGGTGACCCAGGACATGTCCCATGATTTACTATACAACATGCATGTATTTGTGTGTCTTCATACTAACCATTACACTATGTGATCCATATGTGTTTGTTTTACCAGTTAACTGTTTGTTTACTAGGAAACTAAAATTCCTTTGTATCGCCCCTTGAGAGTCAGTAACACGTGTTCGTACACCAAATAACAAACACGCGTGCACAAGAACAGGCATAGATACACGACGAAGCATGCACAAACAAACGCACACACACACACGTACTCGCCCGCACATGTAAACACACAGCCAGATCTGCTCAGCAGCTCTTGATTGCTCTGGCTGATTTGAATTAGAGGCTCATCTTTCTCAGATCTCAGAAATGTCTCGAGGTTGTGCGGTTTAGTGGTTTGATGCTGATGCCAGCACACAATTGGTTGAAGGCCTGCTTGGATGGCATTAGGGGTTTGGTGGGGATGTGTTTAGCTCCAACAATCGTGGTTTTCAATGTTTACAGAGAGAGAGAGCTTTGACTCAGTTACAAGACCCACATACTTTTAACTCATAGTACTCCATTGGCAACAGGAGTCTGAATGGGAGCACGTAGTGCAGACTACTGTACTGATGTATGGACAACTCAGACAAGCAGATGATTGGACGCTCAATAACAATGTCCAGGTGCTAAACAGACATTCACATACTGCATATCTGTGATGTTCAGTCAGCGACGATACTTCCTAGTTGTCTTGCTAGCTTAGCTAAATCCGTCTTTCTCATGCGTTATGTCTGCGGACTCATCGTTGTTTCTCTGAAGGAGAGAGACTGCGCTTTCCTTCTTACGGTAGATGTTTGCTCATGTCGGTTTCTCATGTGGCTTTGATAAAGACATAAATGCCACCAAATCCAGCTTCCAAGGAATGAGAACAAAACAACAAGAGAAAGAGAAATGAGTATAACTGATAAGTGCCGCCTAAAGGTTTTCTTGTAAAACTGATGTGACTCCAGACATTCTTACAAACCTGCCAACCTTTTGCAGTCATTTGAGTAAATATTTTGCAATTTATCCGATATATTTTCCAATATATTTCGATATATTTACCCGCTGCAAAGAACAGTGGCTGATTACAGTGGAAAGATTGTGTATTATTTGATGACTGTTTATAGAGTTATCACACGTAATGTGTAAAGACATGCACATGTACGACTGGCTTAATGTATAAGCAGATGTATGGATGGATGTAAATATTGCCTTTGATATCCTATTAATGCAGAATGTCATCCAAAGTAATATAATATAAATAAATATAACACACAGGAACATACAGAGCCTGTTATATGCAGACGCACACACTCACACACACACACGCACACACACACACATATTTCTAAACTAGATATTTGGCAGTATGGAGGGCAGCAGTTCTCACTAGAGGCTTTCATATCTGAAGCCGGCTGATTGAGACTAATGGATACAACATGGGCTTTAGAAATGGCTACCACATGCAGAAGACAAACGTGTGAGTGGAGAGAGCTGGTAGTGGGAACATACGAGTGTGAGCGTATGTGTTTTATGTGTGTTTTTATTACAGGTATGTGTTGTTTGCGTAGCACTGTCCAATTCAATTGAAGAACAGGAAGTGCTTCCCATTCCATGAGGTCCTGTTTACGTCTCTGACTTTACACGCACATAATGTCCCACAACATATAAAAATAACTAAGTACACACACTCATGAAAGTAAAGGCAAAAACAAATCCTCCAACCCTTAAAACAGTGTTCCTCTTCATCAAGGTTAGACCACCTCACATAACCAAGTGATTCAGGCCTTGAGCTTTATGTAACACGTTTTCTGAGAAAATAAAGATAGTCGATTTCAGCCACCCTCAGCCTGCCTGAGGTCTGAGGAAGTCTACAGGTGGGTTATATTGTAGAGTCATCCTGTTTAGAATTAAAATTACTGGAACCACTAAAAACAATGGACAAAATGGCTGCAGCTGCTGGTAATTGACATTACAGATTATTTCATAATGTCCTCACTGTATCAATGAGTCTTTGGTTTGATAAAAATACAAGACGACATCTGCTGCTGGCACCAGTACAAACCAGAGGAAATTGACATTTTTTGTTTAAAAACTGACAAGTAACAACAATGAATAGTATGACAAATTTTCTTTATTATACCAAATAAGTACAGGATGAATCTATATACTCTAGAAAAGTACATTAATCAGAACTGGTTTATGTACCTCTGTACATCATTAAGTTACAGTTTAATCCATGTCTGACTGTGCAGTGACTGATAAGGACATCCCATGGTGCAACAGGAAACGCAGCCAACACAGAGTTTGGCTGCAATGCTTCAGATGTGGCTGTTGCTACAAAGAAGATGGGTTTTCTAAAACATGGATGCCTCACATCTTCGACCCAGCAGAATGGAATACCTACAACATTTGTGAGAAGTAAAATTATGTTGTTTTTTTGCAATCTAATTGTAGAACATTTGAGTCCAAGGGGACAATTTTGCGAGATTTGAAGAAGCATCCTAGGACAAGCCATTAATTTGTAAACAACATGCATTTAACTCCATTTCAGCTTTATTTAAAAAGGTATAAAGTGGTAACCTTATTCCATTTGAACTGATTTGTTTTTGCATCGTTGTTTGACTCTTGATGTTGTTGATGCATCAGCTGATACTCATGGCTCTGTGTTTCTGTCTGGTCTCTGTATTTGGACAACAGTTTCTTTCCTTTATGCATTAAGCAATAAAAATGCTGCCACCACTTAAGAGTTCAAAGTATCCTCTCAGCAGCTGAGCATCATCTGGGACATCTTCTCTGTCTCTTGACTCAAAGCACCCTATCTACTTTTGCATTCAACTTCCTGCAACTGGGATACCTCAACACTGTGTATATCTGGCAGCAAAGGTGGCAATAAATCTATAATTATGGCAAATATGTGAAATCATTAATCCGTAAATGTGGAGACGGAATGTAAACTGAAAACAAATAGTGTGAGAGGTAGGGGACAGGAAAGAGAGGACAGATAGAAGTGAGGGAGAGCGGATAGAGTAAATAAACATAACCGGGAAGGGTTGAGTCCATGCACAGGACGTGGTTTGGTTTGTGTGTTCGTGTGTATATGTATGTATTTATCAAACCCAGCTGGCTCCCATTTGCCCAGGAATGAGTCTGCACCTCTCAGAGGCCCAAGCCTGCCCTGCTTTGAAGGCTTCTGTGTTGTGTGGTAGTGTGTGTGTGCGTGTGTGTGTGAGTGTGTGTGTGTGTGTGTGTGTGTGTGTGTGTGTGTGTGTGTGTGTGTGTGTGTGTGTGTGTGTGTGTGCAGAAAAAGTAGCTTCATTAAAGCACTGCATGGTACCGGTGAATGCATAAAAGTCCCAGACATGTATTTACTGTATGCATATTTTGTGGACATCCTCTCTTGTGTTCACTTGAAAGGCACACTCACATACAAACACACACACACACACACACACACACACACACACACACACACACACACACACACACACACACACACACACACGCACGTCCTACTCAAAAACACAAACAGCCATCCCATCACAACCATAGACCCACACAGATTTCAGGTTTCACAAGCATGCACATAGACCCCTAAACACTCCCAAGGGGTTTTAATTTAACTGCTTCCAGATGTGCGTTCAGGACAGATCACACACCAATACATAGAGACAAAATCTTCTGCTTTGTTGAAGTCAGCAGAACTATTCAGTTTTAATTAAGTGCCAGTGAATGGGAAATGACACCGGGGGTTGACGAGTTTATTCCACACGGGAAACTACTTGTGTTGCTGTTACCTGATAATGTTCACATGAAAAGCCACCACTAAAGTTCAAACCTTTTACATTAATGTCACAAAAATTTGCAGAGTTTGTCTGACAGGATTATACATATATTGTGTCTTTTTTTTTTGTTGTTGTTTTTTTTAGATGAGGCCCACACCTATACTGAGCCCCTCATATTGAGGGTAAATGGCACTCCAGAACGGTTGCGAGGTGATGATGGAGACAGGTGGAACGGCAGCCTCTCGCATACGGAGCTCACAACACCCAACAAGAGTCTCACATGTGAGTAAATAGCAGCTTCAAGCACAAATTCACACATAGAGACAAACGTTCAGAGAGACTAGTGAGAGGTTTATTTCCATTACCGATCACTGGTCTGATGAGTCACATTATCCTGACCTTTAACAAATAAATTTTACACACCCTGAAGAAATAGGTCAGGTAATCACATACACGCACAGACAGAAATACCTGCATTTCTCACTCATGAGTGAATTTTCTGATTTCTGAAACACAAGCCTGTCTGCATCCAAATCTTCACACTTGAAATGAAACACATTTCCTCCTCTTTTCTACTTGCTTCTGCTCCATTCTCCTGCTAGTCGTTTTTTCTTCTCTGTCTGTCACTTGAGAATGGAGTTGTTAAGATATCACCATTACAACCCATGCTGAGTGTGACACGCGTCATGGAATTTACTCATATTCCCAAGGCCTCTTTAATTATTCAGGGTTCATTAGAAATCTCAATCCTAGGTGTCGGTTTTGATCAATGGATAGTCTGAAAATTACATCCAGGGTATTTTTATTTTAGATGATCTGACGTTTGTCCATATCTGAAGATAAAGTGGTTGTGTGCATTTTACCAATTATTGATGCATGGTTTCTGGCAAACTTGTCAATGAAATCCACCCACACTCATGTCACCATATCTACAAACACTTTAACTGGAATCGTAGTTCTTCAGTCCTGTTACCCGAGTGTTTGAAGACTCTTACAACATTAGCAGTTCAAGCCCAGTTGTGGTTCTGTTGCTTTTGTGTCACTTCTTCCTGTCTTCTTCAAAACAAAGGAGAACTTTTAAAGACAATGGCAAGAAGGGATAAAAAAAATGTGTCTGGTCGCATGAGTTCAAGCCCACAGCACACATCTGGGCATGGTTTTGTTCCTGGAGTGCATTTTAGTAATTTGCATTATTATAGTTGTCAGTGTGATTTTAAGTTGGGTTTTGTGACTTCAGGAACAGACCCCACTTCAACTCTGCAATCTCGGAAACTGTTTTTGACCAACCCACCCTACTCACAGGGCACTGCAGCATTTCTCAAAATAGCTACTGTACACAGCGGTTTCCCTGATTACAGAAAATTACAGGAGTAGAGATGAAGGTGTCTCACATTGTGTGTGCTTATTTTCACTCAGCTTTTGAAGTTTAAATTACTTCCCCCAAAATCTGTTCAGTCATGACATCGACAACTTGCTACATCATCACCTCTCCGTCTCAATCATCTGGTGAGGTGTCAAAACACCTGGAACACCTGGGAGTTCCTCTTCCAGAGTCAAAGCGCTGCACGCCAGCGCCTATACCTCCCTTATATTACAGGTCTCACAGCTATGTCTCACCCAGGAGGAGCCTCTCTCTCACTCCTGTAGATTCGTAGTCGCTTCAACACCTTGCAGCAGAGCCAACGGTTACGCAATTCTGATTTGTCACTAACCCACTGCACATATTTCTGTAGTTTTCACTCCATTTTCAAATAAGTCGTATTTCCATCTAGTACTCAGAGTGGTTCGACTGTGTCATTTACTTTCTTGAAGAAGACAATGCAGTGACAACACCCACAAAACTCCAGCAAATTGTTTCAATGCTGAAACAGTAAAACTTTTAAAATAGCCTGCAGTGGTTTAAATCTGTCCTTCCTGCTATTCAGAGAAAATGAGGGATGGCGTAATTGAAAGAGGGATGAATGAAAGGAGGGATTGAGGGATCGGTGGATTGTTTAGAAAGCTGACATCCGAGCATGCCTTAGAAAGCTACATTTTCCTGGAATCAGAGGCAAGCCGTGGGTGACAAGCACAAACACACAAACCTGCTCCTTATAATAGCCAGTGTGCGGTAAGTGAATAACAAGCAGTCAGCTCAGTCAGGAAACGAACAAGTAGGTGAACTCAGACTGTTCTGACTCTGGCAGGTGAGTGAATGTCCGTTGTCTAGATGTGGGCTTCTACCTGTCTCGTCTGACCCTTGAGTTTAATTCAGGCCCAGGCTGGTAGGCTAAGAAGTTTGAGTTAGATTTCCTTTCTGCCGCTGTCTCCCTCCCTCCCTGCTTTATTTAACATCCCGATAAAAGTTATAAAACCCACCATTTCCATATGCTGTTCAAGAGTTATGCAACTACTGTAGGCTGGACAAAATGTACCGTCATGCGCACCGGTCCTCAGTGCCCGTCCATTTGTTTTATGTGGCTCTTCCCTTCATCTTTAGCTTCCACACTCTATCTTATACAATGACACGGGTGGTCAGGGGCCTTAAACCACACAAGGCTGAACTTTTGACTTCCCAGGTTAACAGATTGGGCCCGTTTGTTGGCATAATGTGTTTGTCGCATTTAGTGAGCCTCATATGCCTCTGTCAGCCTGAATGCAGATTAAATATGGTCTGCATCATCTACAGTCAATCAATCATCCTGTGTTCTCTGGTTTCATAAAGAGTCAAAACAAAAGAGAATGGCTGTGACTCAGGTCCACGGTGAGATCATGGCTGAGTTTGTGAGCGAGAAGGTGAGAAGAGAGACAAAAAAAAACCAACATATGATTCCTCTGTCTTGCACTAATGACATCAGAGCTGCAGTATGCGCCGATGACAAGCTGTCTGAGAACAATGTGCAGTGAGCTGTTAACATGTGTGAGCGTGTCTGTACATGCAAAGACTCACTTCCATCTGTGATGTAATCAGCACACAGCG
Organism: Antennarius striatus; assembly: GCF_040054535.1. Taxonomy (NCBI): domain Eukaryota; kingdom Metazoa; phylum Chordata; class Actinopteri; order Lophiiformes; family Antennariidae; genus Antennarius; species Antennarius striatus. The sequence goes on along the minus strand of NC_090780.1, from coordinate 16,080,130 downwards.
GTCTGTGACGTCACACCTGCACCATGACACACATGTTCACAGATGTTTACCGGTAACTGTTTTTAGTCTCTGGGGCTCAAGGAAACAATGGTGAATTGAATCCATCAGTGCTGAAGTTAAAGTTTATAAGTCCTCCACGGTGTTTATTTTTATCTGCTGTATTTCAGAATTTCCGGATGATACCAGTCCGTATGACCCCACAAATACTTCACTTATTTCATGACTGAATTAAATAAGGTGAAATAGTTAGGGGTGGGAATTTTCTGCATTAAGTACAGAACTCTTACTTACTGTCAGCAGTTAGTATGATAAGTCTAGTAAGTGCCTTTTTCCTGAAAGCAGTTTTACTTTCTCGCAAATTTGCGGTGAGAGGTTGAGTCTCTAAATTAAGTTAGCTTAAATGTAGTATGACTGGATTTGTGATTAGCGAAAGGCTGCGTATGTTTGACCCCTCTGACAAGAGGCCCTTCAGTGAAGGGATTTATGAGGGATGACATCATCATGTCTGCATGATGAAAATAAAAATAACATAAAGGAGGATTTTTGTGACTGTGACGAGACCTTGAAACTGTGTGTTGGGGAAACGGTGAGTGAGAGTGTTTGGTGTTATCTTGTCATCAGAGGGAGGGAGTCGGCATTGTGTTGTCGGTGGGAAATCTAACAGCTCTGATACAACTTTTAATAGATTTGTCGCATAAAAATAAAGCTGTTGTTTGTCTCTGTCGGGCCTCAGTTCTTCAGGCCCCGTCCACATGATAACGTATTTTTTAAAAACGCAACTCTTTTGTTGCGTTTACGCCTTCCGTCCACACGACAACGCAGATATCCAGAACGAAAACCCAACTTTTTAAAAACGCTGGCCGAGGTAGATATTTTTATTAACGCTGGGTCTGCGTTGTCGTGTGGACGGCGTATCCCCGGGACTTTTTAAAATCGCTGACGTCTTGCTTGCAATGAAAACCGCTGTGACGTCATATATATGGGCCCGTGTGTTGTGACAACAAAACATGGAGGATTCCTATTGGTTTAAAATTTGACTCAATACTGCCACCACATGGTTTGGCATGCATATAGCCGTCTTCGAAAACGCACTGGTGCGTTAATGTGTGGACGGAGATTTTTTTAGAAACGCTGTCGTGTGGACGCAAACTGTTTTCGATGCGTTTTTAAAAAGTTGCGTTTTTAAAAAAATCCGACATCATTTGGACGGGGCCTCACTCAGTCTGTTTCGGGTTTTTTTTAATTCTTGCTTGTTTTTGTCTTTCATTTGCTCTCAGATGCAAGTGTAAGAAAGTCCAGCTGTGTGAGTGGTCACGTGATTGAATGTCAATGTCAGCGCAAGAAGTGTTACCTGCCTTTTCTTCCTTCCTTCAGAAAATATGATCTAATCCTCCTCTGGAACTATTATTATTCCATTTTTTTAATTCTTCAATTCAAACAAAGTTGTAGTCTTAATGTAAAAAACAATAACTTTTTTCAGAATAGTTTGGGTTTTTTGGGTTTTTTTTATTCAAGTTGTCAATGTGGCTTTACATGAGGTAAAGTCGTAAATCAAATTTTAATTCACACACAAAGAGAACGTCCATGTTCAGATGTGATTTTATTTTTTGCAGGCTTCTGTGCAGACATGTGTAGGGGTTAAAACATCAATGAATATTCTGTCAGTTGAGCCTTTAGAACAGAAGTCACTTGATCATATTAAGGATTATAGATTTTAATACTTAATTGACGGATGGGAATATCTCACAAAGTTGCTTTTTTTTACCACTATATTGATTGTGGCTCTCTCTTTCACCATGAGGACCTATAAAACCTCATACAGCTAAAGCTAAGAAATCATCAAAATATTTCTTTTTAACTTTCCAATGCTGCCTGTAACACACAACCTTTTATTGTGTTGTCTTTTTATCTTCTCACCACGGTCGAAGAACACATTTGTCTTGCAGTCACACCTAACTTTGAATAGCATTCTTGTTCATGTGACTCTGTAGTCAGAGGTGTAGCGACTGGGTGCAGCTAAACGTGCCTCTTTAATGCTGTAATGCTGCTGGGAGTGCTGTGCAATAGCCAGAAATGTCAGGGCATTTCATTGAAGCATATATTTTAATATACAGAACCAGCTAATTATCTCATTCTTGCATTATTAATATATACACTTAAGCTTAAACCAACTGTTTAAAACTCCACCTAAGCAAGGGAAACACCTGAGGTGTCAGTGAGTATGTCCTTGGGAGATCAGGAGATGGTTTTAAATATTTAATGGTTCATGAAGAGTTTTATTGTGATTATTGTGAACTACTCTTTGTTGCTGCCCACACCATTTTATATTTATACACCTATTCCTTTTGTAGTAATTTATTATATAAAACTTCACTGTTGTCCATGGTCTTTGCAGTGTTCAGAGTCATAAGAAATTGTTTTGCTCAGAAACTTCGCTTCTTCTGTTGTTTAAATTGTGAAATAGAATTAATGTCCACTTGTGTGTGTTGTTAGTAAGGAGGTAGAATTGAGGGTGCATGCATCATGAAGCCACCCAGCTTTTTTTTGGACATATATAGTGTTGCTTTCAAACACAGTCCTGCAATTCTGTACTTTCATATAATGTGTATGTGCTGTAGTAGAACTTTTCAACACTTAAACCTACATAGACAAACTGTGCCAGAGGAGACTGTAGGATAAAGCATGTGGAACCCAGTCAGACAGTCTTCACTTCATTCCAGCAGAGGATAAGTAGAGAGATGAACAGCAGTTCCTTTGGTTTGGGACGGAGGTGTGTAAGTACAGAGTAGCTGAGAGATGCCAGGAGAGGAAGAGTTGGAGAATGTGTGAGTGGGGGCATGTAGAGGGTGCTGTTGCATTCATCTGATACTTACTCACCTTTTCTCACCTAACGGCCAAACAGATCTGTGCAGACTTAGTTTGACGCACAATTATTCAACACGTATTGTATTTTAGCTTCATCAGCAAAATACTCCATTCATCAGCTGTTTGCAGTAACCTAAACACACAAGAGCAGCGTAGCTCGGTGCAGCAAACTTTAAATCAACACAAGACGATACTTTTAAAACACTATAACCGACCTTAATAAACTCACTTTAGCAGGAGTCCTGAAGCCTGTTCTGTCAAGTTCTAAATTTACATGGGAGCTCCATGCCTGACCTGTAAGATGTACGGCACTGTTGACCCAAAGGCAGAAGAAAAGTCAGCTCAATTACCATCAAAGCTATTTAATAAGCCACAGACGTTTTAGGAGGATAGTGTATGGTGTGATGAAGCAAAAGAAGAACTTTTCAAGCCTATGGATGTCTGGTGAGGGAAGAATGAAGTATTATGCTGAAAAGGACACCCTGGACAACTAAAACATGGTGGGGACTCTGTTTTCCTCTGGGGATGTTTTGCTGGAAACCTACAGAGGTAAGATGGATTCCATCAGTTATCACGAAGTCGTAGAAGAAAAGATCTTACCCTCTGTGATAAACCTGGAGACATTCCTAAAGGACAGTGATCCCAAGCATACCCCACAGTCCACCATGGCTTGGTTTCAGAAGTTCTGGATTATTGTGGAGAGGCTGTCACAGCCGCCTGACATGAATCCCGTAGAAAATATCTGGTAGGATTTGAAGAAGACAGTTTCAGCACTTAAATCCAGGAATTTTAGAGAACTTTTTCCCATGAGGAATGGCTAAGATTTCTCAGAATCAAAGCCAGAAGCTGTTTTTTGGCTATGCATCACACTTTCTGAAGGTCATAGCATCAAAACGGTGCTTTACAAACTGCGGGAGATGAGTGTTATTACAGGGTGAAGTAAAAATGAGGCTTCAATTTTTGATTTGGTTATTTTAAACAGCTGACAAAAAGTATATGCTACCAATTAACCTAACATACAGATAACCTTACTCATGACTGTGCGTTCTGACATCATACCTGTGATAGTCGGACCCCCAATGGCCAACACTGCTGTGTCAGGATCACAGACACACTCCCTGAGGCTTCCATGTCTCATCATTTGAATCAGAGACATCTGGATCTTTATTTGTTAAAATTTCCCCCTGATGATTCACTTTGTTTATGAGTCACACCCATGCATCCTACTGGTCCAAATATCACGGACATGCAGGAACCCATTTCTTCTACTTACCTACCTCTTATTTCAGACCAAGGTGTGTGTGTGTGTGTGTGTGTGTGTGTGTGTGTGTGTGTGTGTGTGTGTGTGTGTGTGTGTGTGTGTGTGTGTGTGTGTGTGTGTGTGTGTGTGGATGCCTATGTGCTTTGTTCACACACACCACAGACTCACAACATGTATAAATTTCTCAACAAATCATAATCCCCTGGGAAGAAAAAGTCCTATAAATAAAATGTTGAAATAAGAATACTCAAGCACTATGCATAGCCTCCACCCCACATCCATCCCACATCACTACCCCCCACCCCACCCCCTACATATTGACCTTCATCCCAGCACTGTATAAAATACAGTATTGTCCAAAAGGCTAGAAGGGAGAAATAAAATAGGTCCAAAGAGAAGAAGAGTGAGCGTGAGAGAGAGACAGAGAGAGAGAGAGAGAGACAGTGAGAGAGAGAGAGAGAGACAGAGAGCGAGAGAGAAAGAGAGAGAGAGAGAGAGAGAGAGAGAGAGAGAGAGAGAATAAAGAGAGAAAGAGAGAAAAATGGATGAGCTGATGCACAGGAGGAACAAAGAGGCAGAGCTCAGGACAGCAACAATTGGCTTCTGACATTTTTTTAAAGTAAAAACTAAGACTTCTTCTCAGTAGCTTCACACACACACAGGCACACACACGCAGAGACACACACACATACACACACACACACACACACACACACAGTGACCCTGCTGCTTGCCAAACATCTGGAGCAAAGTTAGAAAACGCTGAATGAAAGAATCTTTAATAACACTACTGATTGTGCGACCAGGGCAGTCAGCCAATCAAAACGAGCCTGCATGGGTTATCTCAAGGGTTATCTTATCTATCGATGCTTTTATTACTTGTCGTGTTTCAGCGTTCAGGATCACACTTTGGCGTCGGTTAGAGAAACAGTGTCTGTGTGTGTGGCGGCATGTAAAAGAGAGGGACAGAGTTTCTGCTTTGATTTCCATTGTAATCTACCCTGCCCTGTTAATTCTCACCACACCTTGCAGCAACATATGCGTTCAGGTCAAGAAAATATTTAGAGCCTCAATAGGATGGTATTAAATACTACCATAATAATATGAAAACCAGACTTCCATTTTATTCTTCTTTTCAGGGTGTGTGTTTGGTTTGGCAGCAGAGGTGTACTTTTCAGCCTCCTTCCCTCTAACTGAGTAATTCTGTTTCTCTTGAAGGTAAAATATACCAAGTTGTATACTTAGCCAAAAATAACATTGTGCATGTGCTATGCTGTATCAAAACGGCATTCTTTTAAAAAATCCAGTATTGAGGGATGACTTTTCCAGGGACGAAATCTCCTCTCTTCATCTCTCGCTGTCTTTTCATTTATCTTGTTTTTTCCCCCCGCAGTTTCTTTGTAGTTGTGTAAAAGTCTAGACAAGTAAGATCGGGGGTCAGTTCAGTAAATGAGCCATTGCCTTTGGGGTGGCTTTTGTAATTGGACCCAGTTTTCCTGAGCCTCTCGCTCCATGGTGCTAACATCAGCAAAACTCTGCATACATAGGCTTTACAGAAACACCCCAAGAAACACACTACATACATATTTTAGTCCCATTAATGCATTTTGTTGAAATACTTTAAGGATAGGTTCATATTTCTACATCTGCATTGGCTGTAAAGTGAACGTTTATTCACATCTGTTTGCTGTTCATTGGTGATTGCCATAAAAATGTCTTAATGTTCCAACATCTCCACGACGGTCAACTGGCGTGATGACATCCCATCCTATTCTTGATTTGAGATAACAATTAATGACGCCACAGACTCAGATCAGGTCATTCAGGTGTCATATTTGACGAAACCACAAATGACGACAATATGATTCCAAATCTTGGGGGGGATTCCATGGACTATGAGTCACATTATGTGGATCCAACTATCGTGGGACTAGTGCTTTCAGCTTTTTAGCTCAATTTCCCATTCTGTCACTGGATAGAAAAGCAACTTAAATTTATTTACACTATGCATTGCCTGATTCTCATTATTGTAAATGAATGTGCTTTTTGTCCCTCTGCAGCTCAGCCTGCGGCCAGATCCACGCCTGTCCACCACACCCAACCATGTCGGACACAGCCTAGCAGCCAACTGCGCAATGGAGCCAAGCACCACACTCAAACACAGTCCCCTCACACACACTGTCCTCATCACACACCTCACACGCACACCCTCCAGTCCAACGGGGTGAAGAACGGTGGTCCTCACGAGCACCCGAAGCTGGGCTCCCTCCCGAGAGGCGGCTCGTCCACCTCCTCGTCCTCTTCAGCGGGACCCAAACACACTAAGAAATTGCAGTCCAATCCCTCCATCACTTCCCAAAGCAGCAAAAGAAGCAAGAGCAGCTCCAAGAGTAACAGCTCCCAGATCCCCACAGAGGCACAAGATGGTGAGCTTCAGAAATGAGTAGAGCTGCTGGGGCTGTAGGAGACGCTGAGGAGGGGGGTTCAGTATGAGTTGGATTCACGTCTGGCCAGAACAGAGGATTAGATATCTTCTTTACTCTGGCACATTTTTTTAGAGTTAAAAACTGCTGTTAAATGCATGTGGGGGGTTTTTGTAGGTTTTGTCCATAAATAAGGATGGATGGAATTCAGCAAAGATTGTGAGGAAAAGAAAGTCATATATTCACTCCTGGGGAGCAATCCTCTGTTGGCTGCTTTCAAAACATTGGTCAATCACCTCATGTCATTGTACTCAAGGTATTATGATAAAGATGCCCTCTCATTTTCTGTAATACTGAAAAATACACATTGTCATGTTTTCTGCATGACTAATCATGACTCATCATCTGATCATGAGAAACTCAAAGAGCGGAGCTGCTTAGTGGTCGAGCAGAGAAGTAAAGATAACAGGTTTACTGCCAGGGGCAATTTGGTAACATGAGATTTTGTTTTGTTTTGCACTTTTTTTTAAGTTACTTTAAAGGCCAATTGTCATAAATCATCAGTTTTCTAATTCCACCAGAGCTATGATAGCTCATGGCAGTTTTCAGTTTCTGGCCTAACGCTGAAGAAAAATATTTTCTTTGAAAACAATCACCCAATCCTGATTTTTACATTTGCTTTCTAAATTGACATGACTTGTAACACTGCCAAAGCCCATATGGATACAAACTGCTTAAAGAGTGTGAAAAAGATAAGAATCACTGCCGGTGAATGTTAAGACCCGTGCTGGTGTCTCTGTTTGTCTGCAGACTGCTGCGTTCACTGTATCCTGGCCTGCCTGTTTTGTGAGTTCCTCACTCTGTGTAACATCGTGCTGGACTGTGCCACCTGCGGCTCCTGTGCGGGGGAAGAGTCGTGTTTCTGCTGCTGTTGTGCTTCAGAGGAGTGCGGCGACTGCGACCTGCCTTGTGACATGGACTGTGGCATCATCGACGCATGCTGTGAGTCTGCAGACTGCCTGGAGATTTGTATGGAGTGCTGCAGCCTCTGCTTCTCCTCCTGAGGGTCCCAGCCACCACAATGCAGAGAAAAAGTATATGCCTACTGCACATTCCCACAAATCCAGGAAAAACTGCAAGCAGTGTCTTATCAGATCAGGGCTGAGAGTTGCTACACCCAGTCTTTTTAGCCTGGGTGCTGTGGTTTGCACTCTATTGGCTGCCCTAGTTGGTCCCACAGTATGTCCAATGTTCTTACGGGGTTTGCCAAGCAAAATATGCAGCCTAATGCTGGGAGCAGTCACTGGTGAAATCCTCCTTTATTCATCTATCAAATAACGGGACAGTAGTCTTGTCTTGGCTGTCAGCCCGTCGTTACACAGCTGGATGTATGGTACAGAGTGAATTCCAGCTGTGGTCCTTGAGGCTCTGCCAGGTTGTGCAGACCAGGCCTCTGGACAGGTCTGCACTGCCACAGGTCACAGAACAGGTTTAATACAATGTAGCCCCTTGTGCCATCTGAATGACTGGAGTTCTTCAAGCATGAAAAATGACCTCCAAAGGCAAATGAGAAAATTGCTCCATTTAACCAGATTTTAGTGTTTCTGTAGATAAGAGCAGCAGCGTAATGGAAAAATGGACACTCCGATCTCAGAAGAGAAGTAGTCTGTCCTCCTGTCCTTTGCAAGGTTAAAGTCTTCCAGTTTGATTGCATACAGTGTCTTTTGCACGCACATGTACACACACACACACACACACACACACACACACACACACACACACACACACACACACACACACACACACACACACACACACACACACACACACACACACACACCTAAAGTGGATGATGTTGAATCCACTGCTGTCTTTGTCCTTGTTGCAATGTGCAAGAGAGAGAAAACATTAATGTTGGCTTGTGGCAATATAACAGACAAATTTCTTTAATATGCATCTCACTTAAGGGACTTACTCAGAGACGAACCATGAGAGCACCATTCATCAGCTGGAAGATGACTCCCATTAAACGAGTGCTGTCAGTGACAGACATCACGGGGCGACTTGATAGCACTTGTCATGGACACTTTCTCTAGCATGTGAAGGGAGAGAGTCACAAAACAAAAGTCTCTCCTCATTTAATGTTGTGTTTACTCATACATTTTTGTTTTTGGTCTTATTTTGACCAAAGCTTTAGCTGTATTCAGATTATTCCTCCCTGTCCGAATGGTCAGAACTGGACTGGTAGTGCGTAGGAAGACATCATCTCTTATTTACAAAAAATAAAAAATAAATACATGTCGTTCTTCTTTATAATTCTTGCTATGTGAACAAATGGCCTTGGCATAGTTTAAGGCCTGGATTTTCAAGTACAAAATTGCCTTTACCAAATCTCTATTAATCCTTGTCTTGCAGATTTTAGTTTAGACATTTGCATTTCTCCTCCAATGTGAAAATCACATTTCCGTCTTATCGGGTTTTGCTGGCCTCTCTGTAAAGCAGACATTGTTTAACATCTAATTTAATTTCTTCAATGAAAATCTCACAGCACTATGTTCAGTTAAATCTTCATGCTCGTTGTGTGAAAGGTATGCTTTTCATAGCAAGCCCCTGCATTCATAAACCCACACCTTCACGAACCCAGTACCTCTGTCACCTAGATCTGTTATACCATAAAACCTGACTTGATACAAATATTTCTCCTGTCTGATCAAAAACTATTTGTGCAATCCTTTTTTTTTTTAACTTTGAAATAGCTTCCATCTTACTGGACATACAGTGAGTTTGTAGACCTTTGTTATGCTAACGTGGCTGTGGATTAAACCCTATTTTAAGGGCTGATATAACACTGTTGATTATGAATAAACGCTTAGGCTGTACATCAACCTGACAACACCAAAGCAGAAAATGCAAGTTTTTGAAAACAAATAATGCAACTTGATGTTGTTTTGGACATTTTTTTTATGTTCAGACAAAACCCTAGAGAGCCCTCGAAAACAATGCACACATAGACTATATGATGCTGAGTATAGCAGTGGTAACAGCGTCATTTATTTGGATTTACAAGATGTTCCAAAGTATAGATCCTGGTACTGGTGCTTTAACTGGGGACATGTAGAATAGGAGTGCTTTTTTTTTTTTTTTTTTTTTTAACAAATGATTGGTTAACAGCAGAGCCAATCATTACAAACAACAGTAATGGTTTTGTACCACTGGAAGTTGCTTATTGTGAGCCTAAAATGCCAAATAACTACAAAGTCAACAAATTCTGAATAACTGGTCTCAACTGTTGCCATGGATATGGCGTTTGTGCTTTGTTAAGCATAATGTTCACTTAATATCACTTTATGTTTCATAACGGTTTGAATAGAGGGTAGCTGGACTTGTTGTTTGGAAGACCTCACATCTACGAGACTGTCCGTTTTTTTCCACTATGTGGTACTGAGCAGAGCTGATGCTGCTCGGTGGAACCGACTGATGGGGAGTTCCAGGTTTGAACATCCCAGTAAGGTCATTCAGACCCTCATAGGTCACGTGTACTATTGACTACCCAGCACCAATCTGAGCTGTTACGGTTGGATGTCTTCAAAACCAAACAGAAGTTTAGCTCACATCTATGAAAGAATTTAGGATTGCCATGACTGGGGTGAGATCTTCACATCATGTTTTCCACTGGCTCGTCTTCATGCCAACCTAACACAGTAAGTTCATTGCTTTTTAACCAACCCAATGAATGTGTTGTTTCCTGTCATTTTTGACTCTGACTGTCCAGAACCTTGCTCCATCACACGAATTAATGTTCAAAACAGTCTGTTTCTCTCCGGGCTCAGCAATGGTCCAAGAACGCAAGCTGTGTGTGTGGTGTTTTGTTTTGTTTTTTGAAGAGGTAAAAAATTCTCATGTTAGGCTGTAAAGTGAAGAGTTCTACGTCTTTCAATACCACCAGCAGTTTGCTATACAACATAAATCATACGAAACAACATTTAATAATGGCTGGGTGTAAATGAAGTGAACACATTCAAGTTTAATTTAATGATGTCAAAATCTTTTATGACTTAGTAATAATACTATTTTAGTGCTTCACAATTTATGGAAAATGAGGGTACTCTTGAGGAAAAGATGAATAATTTATTTTTCTTGAGTCCCCAAATGAACACCAGTGTTGTCTATAAAAGTCTCTGAATTTAGAAATGATTTGGAGATGTGGATTTGAACATCTCATTATCTCTTTGTCAAATATTGTCATTGTCTATTTTGATGTTTTTCAATACTGGAAGAAAGTTTTTTTTGTATTTTTTTAACATACTCAATATTATTAGTAATTTTTGTTTGAATTTCCTTGACCACAGAAATGAAACTTTGACTTTCATTGTTGTTATTAGGAGAAGGAATTTTTTTATTTTATTTGAAGGGCTGGCCACATCAGCTTGTATTCCTTGCCCAGCTGGATTTTATTAGACTGTAATCAATACAATGTCATTTTGTTTACACTACCCCCATTTAATGTTAATTTCAATTGCTGTCCTGGAAGTCACATTAAAATCTCCTTGTTGAATACTGAATAAACAATGTGAACTCCATGTGTCAGTTTTTCTTAATTTTCATATAGTCTCCAAACCTGTTAGATTACGTCCTCATAATGTCCATTTACAGAATTTAGCAGGTAATCAATGTATTGTTGCTCTGAGCTGCATCATAATCCATCTTTAGTTCTCTAAATTTATTTTAACGAGGCAGCTGCTGAAAACAATTGCTCCAACCCCTGTGAAGGAGGGTCAAGCATGCATGCGTCACAGCTCTAGGCTCATAGAACGGAAATGTTCTTCGTATTATGTGCATGTGCTTAACTTTTATGTGCATGGGTTTTTCAAAGTAATTAAACTCCATGTAGCTTTCTCTTGATTTATTACCTCGGTAAACAGGTTCCTAATACTTTAATGGTCTTAGCTGCTGGTGTAAAGTTAACTTGGCCATATTTGGAGTAACATAAATCGTAATTTCTTTTGGCTACCTTTTGATTGATAAGTCAGTTCTCAGTCCTTCATCCAGTCAGGACAGGATGATGTTAATATGTGTCCTTCCCAGTGTCATTATTTCATCCAAATATTGTCACATATTCTCCCATAAACCTGGATGAAGATGGCTTTAATGTCAAACTGGAATTGTTACTATCATATTCCACAAACCTATGGCTGACCATCCACCGTAGGCGCCAAACAGTGTACAATATAATATACATGTGAAAAACACATGGAAAACAAGAGTTTACTGGCATGTGAAAATTTCAACATTTATGTAATAAATGAGATGAATAACATGTATGATTCTAATGAAAGATATTTGGATTGTGGTGGGTGTTTTAGATGAATTTGATCACATGCTACCTGGGGGTAGAGTTAAAGACAAAATGGATGAAACTGCTAATGAAAGGCTAGGACTGATGCTAGCTCTAAAAGTATGTATTTCCATACTTAACCTGGTTGGTTTGAATGTACAAATGCACTCTCACCGACAACTGTGTTGAAGAGATCACGACATTTGAAGGTTAAAAGTTATAGTTTTTCATTTTGGCACAGCAACCAAATACTCATCACATTAACATTCAGGATATGATGAGCAAAATTTTCATTCTCTCCCCAAACATTTTATAATGAACTCCCTGCATATAGTAACTTCACACAAGGTCACACATGATCTGTTTTATAAAAATAAAGGAAGCTGGTTCATCCATATCAAACGTTGTCGAGCCCTGAAAACATTCAGATTAGTTATGGCCAATAGAAGGTTAGCAGCCCTGTTTAGATTAACATCAACTCAACAATTTAGCATAAACTGAATATTTTAGAAGATGAATAAATAATAATATCGATAGTTATCTTAGGAAAAATAATTGGATGAGGATGCATGAAAATACTGAACAGAATGTCAAGCAGTATAAAATCGGGTTGTGTTTGTAAAGGCAGCCATTAGCATGTATGTCCAGCATGTGCAGTGTTTACAGCTGCTGGTGGTGGCATAGTGTTTTTCCCCTGCTGTGTTTCATTATTTCTCCATTAATATACTGTCAAACCTTCTTTTAACATTTGCAGAATTTCCCATAATCCTACCAGATTAGCCGTCTCTGAGCAAAGAGAAGGTGGGAGAAAATACAGGGAAAGCAGAGCAACAACTGGGCTCATGCAGAACGGCGCCCTTTAATGGGTTTTTTGAAAGGTTTGCCAAAGTCGTTCAGCAGGGCCGGTTCTTCAGGCCAATACAGCAGTGTGTGGAGAGTAAGGGACATTTAATCTTTCAAGTTTTTGCCTCTGTTCCTTTAAGCTTTGCTCTTTCTTCATTCACTTTCATCCGTGCTTTTGAATGCAGCAGTTAAACACAACTCTGTCATCAGCGTAGAAATCTCACACAAGAATCTGTGTGCCATACTGTGTGTTTCATGTACAGTACAGCACAGATTCTTGTCGATAACAGTTTTAGAACTTGACCCAGAAGCAAGTGGCTGTAAAATCAGCTACTGTGTGTATGTGTGCGCGCTTGTGTGTGTGTGTGTGTGTGTTTGTGTGTGTGTGAGAGAGAGTATGTGTATCTATCTCTTCCTTAGTGCGCACATGACGGGGGTGATAGGAATGACTCAGGGTCAGACAGAGACGCAATTCAAGCTCCTCAGTGGTAGACACAGGACATCTCTGAACATCTGCAACTGTTTTGCAGGAAGCCACGCTGTGGTCGACCCTCATTTCCTTTTCCATGTACGCACACATGCACAAATACACATGCACAATATTCACAAATCAAAAATGTTGCACTCCACCCCCCCAGAAATTTTGCATGCACAAAGCGGGCGTAGGAGACAAGTGGCTATTGAATATTAACCATGAAATTACAAAGGCTGCATTCTAATGGAGGTGATGAGGTCAGAAGCTGGGATGGAAATCATAAATTAATACCGCTGACATGACAAGCTGCTCGCCCTTGGCTACCACCAAACACAGCTCGCTCCTCCATCACTGGAGTCAGAAAAACACCTAGAGGAGAAAATATTTGATTTATTATTAATTGTGGGTCAAAGGAATGCCACAACAGGCATAGAACTCATAGAATATGCCCGGTACTTACTTTTGTGACTATTGTATGAGACAAACACCATGTGACCTTCATGTATGGCTACATTTATTGGGGTTATTGTTAAAGAGTTTGTAAGGGACCTCTATTAGAATATCTGCTATTTAGCATCCTTTGCAATCCATCTGTCCCTTTCATATGTTCTTTGCAAGCATATTTTGTGATGATGCTGAATGAAAAATGCAAGTCTCACAAAGGAAAGGACACTATATTCTATTACACTCAAATATGTTCATGACTTGTTTTGTAACCCAGTGATTCTAAAGGAGACTTTCATAAAAACTAAATTTTTCTCATGAAAACCTACATCTGAAATTGTCACTGTTAGCTAGTTTTTGACTAACAGTTTTTCAGCAGGATCTAGCCCAGAAAAATTTGATACTTAGAAGAGAATTAAATAAAGTCAAAGTTAAATAAAGTTTGTAGCATCATTATCTGTCACTGCTCATTAAAACTGTAGCAAGATACAATGGAAAAATCTCCTGTCGTTAGATCTGAAAAAAGTGATATCAAATCATTTTCCTAAAAGAAGTTCTAGATTGTACTTCTTCTGTAAAGAAATGTCAGCTCTTGTAGATGAGAAAATCACAATCACAATTGTCTCATCTACAGTCTCATATCTACCTTGAGGTGTCACGGGTCTGTTGGAGCCTATTACAGTTGGCTCCAGGGTTAAGAGGCAGGGTGATTCCCCAGATGTTGCCAGTCCATCGTGAAGCCACATGTAAGACAAACAACCACTCACAAACACATACATACAGGCAATATGTTGGGATCAATTCCCCTAAGCCGCATGTTTTTAGAGATGGGAGGAAGCCAGAAAACCTGGAGAGAACCCATGCAAAGAACATACGTATCTCGGCACAGAAAGAAATCGAACCAGAAACCTTCCTGCTGTGAAGCAATAGCACTACTTACTGTGCCGCCATGCTGCCCAGCTCAGTACCACGGCAGTGAAATGCACTGAGCTCTTTAACTGTAGGCTTAGGACAATCCTTTTTCTTCTTTCCTCATAATTCCATTTGCATATGTCAACAATAGTTCTCCAAACATCTGAATAGAAAATAATGTGTCTGCATTCACTGAGGCAGGACAGATGAATAATTTGAAGGTGCCAGAAAATACTTTGATAAACAACCTGAAGTTTATAATACCCCTAATTATTGATATCATATACTCCAACTTTTGGACTGAAGTTATGACGGCTTTCAGATATTTTCGGCGCCCCCTTTTTCTGAAACTTTCCAAAAGCTGCATTAAAAAGTGAGTTACAGTCATTAAAAGTCTATATCAACCTCCACAGCAACAAATCAACTTCATTAAATGCGTATAACCATTCTTCATAACATGGCAGACATTGTTCATGAGTTGCTGAATACATTTTGTACTCCATAACCAAGCACAGCAGTGTTTGACAACAAGTTGAACTGCACCAAAATCATGGCACACAGACAAACTTGGATCAGCAACAAAAATTTGTGTGTGCTGTATCAAGTTACTGCCGCTGCAGGACTACTGATGGAACCACAGCCCAGGCTTTGAAGGAATACACAGTCGCACACATGCGCACTCACACAAACACATATGCACACGGAGCTGGCAGGGCTAAGACATTTGTTTCTCCTTCAGTCTCACGGAAGCAGCAGAAGCAGCAGAGCAGTGGGCCTTAGCAGTAAGAGTGGGTGGAACACAGCCTTGGCAGAATATAGATGACCGTTTGCACGTGTGAGCCTTAAAAACAATCCCAGACCACCTGATATACGTTTTGACGTCAGTTAGTGTGAGAGAGACGAGGCGAGGAAATGCATTCTGCAGCAGCTAAAGCTATGATAGAACTGCTTTATAAAGGGGGAGGGACGTATGACTCCATATACTGTAGAACAAAGACACAATAGATCTGATTCCTGGACTTATCTCAGAGTGACGATCAACAATCTACACTCAGTGCTGGTACAAAGCTGCTTCTTTGCTGGATCCTCTCTGAACAATGACCATACATCTTCATTTATAAGATAATGACAGATTAATATAATGAGCTAGATCCTTCTACCGCAACAGTCCATTCAATAACAAATTACTGATGAATCACATAAAAGATCTCCCTCTGTAGCATGAAGATATTTGGTCTAATGGCTATGCATGCCTGCATAGGCTTACGGGTCAATCTGGTGCACTGATCTGGTGTCGCTTGGGTCGACTTAAGGTTTATTTCCTCTCACATCAGCGTCTCAGTCAAACCATTAAAACAGATACAGTTTGACCGTGGCGAGTGATCGTTCTCTGCAGCCATTTGTATACAAATATTATCACTGCTGACTTTTAGGAAAACCGAGCCATTTTCAGTGAAAGAGCCTCCAGAGTGCAGCGCAGGGACAATGTAAATAACAGGACTTTGGAGGAAGATCTGGGATAATAATCCATTCCCACTCCACTGGCCACAACCACTCATGCAGATTTCAACCACACTTTAGTCTTGCCTCAGCTTGAAGGCAAGTTTAAAGCGAGTGCAGAAATCAGTTAGGGATCATTAAATGTCTTTATCCATCGCAGCTGCTTGTGAATTCAGCATAAAGGGAGAGGAAAGCAAACAATAAAAAGGTAGAAATTGAAAATGGAAAAACACAACTCTGACATGAATACATAATGAGTGCCATGTTAGCAAACACACATGCAATCAGCTCCATCACAGTGTTGGCACTCTCCCTCTCAGAGCAGAGTCCCTGTGTCAGACAGGGGAGGTGCATACAGAGCAGACACTGCCACTTAAGAGTTGGCTTTCATCTGTGTGGGTGGGAGATGCCAGATACCCAGAGCTGGCACTGCAACAATAAAGCCCTGCCTAAATGCTGGCTCTCCATTCACCAGCAGTGTTCTTTCAGTCATGTATTTTTGGCCCGGTGACTCACCATTGGCCTTGTGAAAACAGTTCTACCAACGTAATAATTTATTTTAATAATGCATAATTAATCAGCGCTAATTTTCTGAGCTTGTTTTCACATTCAACCAAGTGGCGCAGTGATAGCCCACAGCCAAATGTTAGAGTGACATATTGCAGCGTGCGGACGCCATTGGAGGAATGTCATGAGGCTTTGGAGGGAATGAAATGTGGCAAAAAGTGGTGTTATGCAAACCTGAGAGGAAGCTGAGAAGGACTCATTTAAAGCATAAAAAAAAGAGAAAGAAAGAAAATGAGTCATGAGTGCATTGCCTGTTTTCAGCAAATAAGTACATCCATCAGGGAGTACCATGATAACTCCCTATTTTGATTTTGTTCCAGAGCTCCAGTTGGTTCGTCTCAGGCTGGGTCAGCACTCACAGGTTTGTGAGTTTGCAACCACAGAAAGTCTTGGCAATTTCAAACAATGATCATTTGTCTTAAGTTTCCTGTTCAGATGAGTCAAATAGTTATTTTTACAATAAAACAAAGAGGTTGTGTTTCATTAAATGTATATACTTTGTATATAGATATGTGTTAACTGCGCTTTTAATTTGTTGTTAACAACGTGAAAGAATTATCATGAGATAAAATTGCCTTTGATAAACCAGTCAGTATGATATTTGACAGATGAACACATGTGTCAATACGTATGATTATCACAGACGGTGTGAGAAGATGAAATGGAATGTCTGGCAGGAGGAATGTAGCAACAGGAAGGGATTGAAAGCTGAGGTGATAAGAGTGAGAAGAGAGGAGGATAGAGAAGGAAGGAGAGGCATGGCATCCCACTGGTTTAAGGGCATGATTATGCAACGTCTGGCCTTCAGCCGCACGCCTTTGGCTGCTCATAACCTCTGCAATGTGGCTCTGAGGGGCATGGGGGGAGGAGACAGAGAGACTCACCCCCTCACACATCCATGCTGTCCCATCCCTGATCCCACACCTCCTCATCAGCCCAAACTCAGCTCTATCCATTCCTGCTTAAGCTTGCAAATGTACCGTCAAGCCATGAAAAACAGTTCAAATGCCACCGATTTTTTTTAAACAATAATGAAAAATGTGAATCTATGCAGAATATATTTACTGCCTTTTTCTTTTCGTGCAAACACGAGCTCAGAAAATACAGAGCTGAAAAGTTAACAGTTGGTAGAAGACGAGCCAAGGGACAGTTTTGTCCAGACTGATGTTGACATGCAGCTAAATTGGTGTGTGTGTGTGTGTGTGTGTGTGTGTGTGTGTGTGTGTGTGTGTGTGTGTGTGTGTGTGTGTGTGTGTGTGTGTGTGTGTGTGTGTGTGTGTGTGTGTGAGAGAGAGAGAGAGAGAGAGAGAGAGAGAGAGAGAGAGAGAGAGAGAGAGAGAGAGAGAGAGAGAGAGAGAGAGAGAGAGAGAAAGAGAAAGAGCGAGTTTGCTAAATGTCAGACAGGCAGTTGGCAGGCCTCACAAAAACAGGCTCCTGTTTTCGAGTCAAGCTGACTCATGCCGCCTTAAGCAAGCAGGGAGCACAGACCAGAGCCTTGTCCTGACACACACACACACACACACACACACACACACACACACACACACACACACACACACACACACGCACAGAATGAAATGGTAACAAGTCAACATCTCATCTCATAGGGCTTTGACACACACAGTTCCCTATACTTCACCAGAGACCAACTGCAGAACTGGAGCCCAGTGTTGTCAGATGAAAACCCCAATGTGAACACGGTTATTGGGTCACTGGGAGGAAAAAAATTATATGAAAACACTCTGCTCTTATAGGTAAAACCCACTAACAAAACCCAATTGTTTTCCACAGCCAGTGGAGGGCAGGATGGAGTGAAATAGTGAAGTTTGAAAGGAAGGAAAATATGGAAAATCAAGTGTGAAGCGAGCTTTCAGACAGGATTATATCCAGTTTTAGTGTATTTTGGGGAAGGTAAAACCCTGAAACACACATAAAGCCTGGATTAGGGGTTTGGTAGCCCTCAGGGTTTGCACAGGAAGGGGCGCCTCATCCCCATAAACAAGTACTTCCTGTTTTGTGTCAGACAGAGTGGCTTGGACTATTGTCTGTGTACATGTGAGTAAAAAAAAAAGGAACACGCTAACAGATCACTTACAGAAAGGGTGGCTGCAAGTAATCATAAAAAGATCTGGTCCAGTTGTCCTTGACACGAGTCCCTCACCTCAACAAAGTGAGAAGTGAGATGTGTGCACGAGTGTTTGTGTGTGTCTGGTTGAGGCGGTAGGAGGTTGGGGTCAGGTGACGGGCAGCAGTGTGGGTTGGGGCCCAGAGCCTGTTTGGGTCATAACGCTTTCGTTACCATGGCAACCTCAAAGTCCATTTCCTTTTGGCGCCTGCTGCTTTTGTGTAGTTGCCCACCTGCTGTCACACGTCCACCGGAGAAAAGGCAGCTTTCAAACACGGTGGGACTGCAGCACTCTATCAAACCCAGCACTCTATCAAACCCTGTATCCTACAATCAGAATCTGTCTTTCCCAAGGCGAGATCACAGACTTCTTCTGTGTTTTCATTCATGTGAAAGAAATAATAGTGAAAAATTAAATTTTGTATTTTATGGCTGCAGTTTCCTTCAATGGGTTTGACTTGTTTGTATCGATTTTAAAGGACAAATTCTGGTATGTCTTTTGTAGTTTGTTATTTGGCCATAATTATCTCTCATACCATGCAATAATTCACACCTCATACATGTTCTGCCCGAATTTCTGCTGTTATAGACTAGGCCCATCTTGCTGCTGTTTTCTCTGGGCTTCTAATTGCTGCTATGAGTGTCTGCCTACCTTTCGAGGCCTACTTCATCATTTCATCAGTCTCATCAGCCTCAGCAGATTCATCAGCCGCCGCCACCACCAGTGTCTGAACTACAATTTGTAAATGTCTAAATGCCGAAGCCTTTCTGACAGATAAAGTGCCACATTTCATCTGATGTCAGATACAATTATCTTTACTCCATTGCTTTGTCTCTCCTGACTGAAATGAAGCAAGTGTGTATGTCTCAAAGAAAGGTCAGTCGTTGGGTACCAACTGAAATACACCCAAAACTACTGAATGGATTACCATGTGATTTGAAACTGACTTTTACGTTCCCCTGAATGATGATTAAGATGAGTCATAACCAATTCAGAAAACAATGAAAGTGCCACTTTGTAAAATATGACCAGAATTTGAAGGTATCTCCAAAAATCTAGGAAGCAGAAAATCACCTGAGCCACCATCAACTGTTGCTCATTATGCTGTCTTTATGACCAAAGTTACCGCCCAAAGCAGTTAGCCTTGGAGATAATGGCCCTGAACCCGCCTGGACCATGACTAGGGGAGTCACCATGGACGAAGACGCTCAGCTCGAACAGGTTTAGTAAACTCCTTGTGAAAACAGCCAGATATACTGCAAGACTGGGATCACCATGGCCTCAGGGGCTGGTGGAGGCCAGTTTAACCACAATGAATAGTGTGGAGGTGACTTCTGGCAACCATGACCAAAAAAGGAAGGGATAGGGCGAGCCATAAAGTGAGGACGATTTGGGCATCACCAACAGGTTACACGTGTAACTGATATGTTCCTATATCTTGCTTTATTAATTGAGGTTTATTCCAACCAGAACTAAGGTGATTCATGAAGGACAAATCAGGATGGGTGTGGGTTTATTTAATGTAAATTCAATTTGTTTTAATGGTGAATTAAGAGGGCAGGTAAGATCATATTCAGTAGTAGAGAGAAACAAATTAAGAGGGTATATGGTTGAAGTTTTATATATTGCAGGGAAAATATTGCTAGCTCCTATCATGTAATCCAGCCTAATCTTTAATGGTGGTCTATCCAACCAAAAACCAATTTAACATAAGGGAAAAGTCTCAAGAATGCATATGTCAAAGTCGGGGTATATAAAATCTAACTGTCTTCATGAGACTTTGAGGGGATGAACGGAGACAGTATTCGATGGCTTTTGACTGGTCTCCTGTTTCACGCACCATAGTGGTTCTGGTTGTGTTGTGATTAAACTCAGAGAGTCTGATGACAGTAAAGGGAACTGAATTTTTTGACCTGACGAATCATGACGAATCCATTATCGACCTAACAGAGTATGGAGAACCAACCAGCAGTCTTCAGCTATCTCAGGGTCCTATCTCTTTTTGTGGCAGGTGGGAATGAAACCGTTCTCAGTCACGAGACCCACTGTGCTTCTCCTCAGACCAAGCAATAGATGGTCTCTGCAGAGATAGGGCTGGGAGGCAGCTCCACAGACAGCCTTTAATGATGTCCTCTCACACACCTCACCCTGTGGATAATAGCTGTGGCAAAACCCGAGCGAGATGAAGCAGAATAGTTGGAGTAACTGAGTCCAGGGTGCAATCATCTGAACTGCCTTGTCTAGTCATCTGGTCTGATTCGAAGCTACTAAGGATGTCGGGGTGGCGTGTAGCTCATTTCGCACTGCAATTCTCTTTCTCCTATCAAGATCTGCTCACTGCCAGATTGAGTTTAGAGGAACATAATTAAGTAT
Organism: Antennarius striatus; assembly: GCF_040054535.1. Lineage (NCBI taxonomy): Eukaryota > Metazoa > Chordata > Actinopteri > Lophiiformes > Antennariidae > Antennarius > Antennarius striatus. The sequence goes on along the minus strand of NC_090780.1, from coordinate 16,059,006 downwards.
TTTTCCTAGTGTCATGAGAAATTATAGGACTAGGTAACTTTTCCACAATGTGTTTTCAATAGCACAAGATCAACTCAGCCTCAAATATAGGTCAGAGACAACAGTGTCCAGAAAGCAAAATTATTACCTTTTTTAAAAAAAACTAATATTTTTGCTTTTTAAATCTGTGCTTCTCAACTTCCAGTTTACAGATTTTTTTTTTTTTTTTTAATTTTAGGAGGTCTACCAGAGGTTAGTGTTGTGGCTGATAATGGTTGCACACCTGTCAGTGTTCACATTATGAATTTCCTGTGTGTCCTGTCGGTGACAGTGAGAGGCAGGACTGCCTTGTCAGCTGCTTCATGGATGAGAACATCATGATGGCCCGAAAGCTAGATAGCTCAATTACACAGCTTCACTGCTCCTGTACTACTAACAACAGATGTGACTGGTCGGATGGAGATATTTAAAGGGTACAGACACACACACACACACACACACACACACACACACACACACACACACACACACACACACACACACACACACACACACACACACCTTACCCAAAGCATCAAGTCCACAGTTCAGCCTCACCGCCTCTGTGTCGTTGCATATGTGTGTACGTGTACGTGTACGTGTGTGTGTGTGTGTGTGTGTGTGTGTGTGTGTGTGTGTGTGTGTGTGTGTGTGTGTGTGTGTGTGTGTGTGTGTGTGTCTGTGTTGGCTCAGCTGGACCCTGCAGTGGACGGTGCTGACCTGCAAGGGAAAGGAGAGGAGGAGAAGGGGAGTGGAAAAGCCAATTAAAGGAGAGATCACTTGTGTGTCTGCTCGAGTGTCTCTGAGAGCCTCTCACGGTTAGCCTTTCCAGCTGGAGATGAGGAAATCAGAAAGGAACAAGGGAGAGGATAGAGAGGAAAAACCAGCCAGGGAGATCAGGCGTTTCCACTTTAATGGTCCCTCAGTGTTAGAGTGAAGTTGGTTAATTTGCCTTTCCTTCTCTGGGTGCTGCAGGGCTTAGCTTCTGTCAGGTTAGCATTCTGCAAGAACCTTATGTAGGAGACATAGAGGCCATGTGGATGTAATATATCGCATGAGATCTTGATTGTGCATTTTGCTCCATCAGATGTTTAAAGCAAAGGCATGGACTCAGTGAGGGAGTGTGAGAGTGTTTTTAGTGTGTGTACTGCTGAGCATTTGTGAACGTGAATCCAAGAGTGTGTGCCATGCATCAAAGCAGCTGAAGACAACACAAATTGGGACTAAATTAATGGGGATGTGTGTGTGTGTGTGTGTGTGTGTGTGTGTGTGTGTGTGTGTGTGTGTGTGTGTGTGTGTGTGTGTGTGTGTGTGTGTGTGAACTAACTTATATTACCTTAGGGTGATTTCAGACCTGGATTAGACCAACGTTGTGGGGCCCAAAGACCTTAGGCACCCCAAAATGGTGGGCCCCACAAGGTTTTTCATTGCAAAAGGCTCAGGGGACACTCCTGATATGCCCCCTGCCTTTTTTTTGACATGTCCCATAAGGTAGCAAAAGTTGGGTACAGGTGTGTGTGCATTTTCACCCTGGTGGTAGGAAATGGTACTGCATCGCACACACACTCCAGGAAGTGTGTATCCCAACTTCCTGCAAGAGCAGGAAAAGCAGGAAGTGCTGCTGAGCTGCATATATGGACATATTTTTTCAATGCCATTGTGTTTAATCCAACTCTACAGCAAATGTTAATGTTAGATAATGTTAGCTAATGCTAACGGTAGCTAACGCCAACATTAATGCTAACGCTAGCTAACGAGCGTTAGCTAGCGCTAGCGTTAGCGTTAAATAACGTTAGCTAGCGTTAGCGTTAGCTAGCGTTAGCGTTAGCTAGAAATAGCTAACATTAGTATTAGCTTTTATTGCTAACTGCTGGTCATAATGATGATAGTTAAATGACATAAAAATAAACAGATGGATGGATGGATATTTCAGTAGAAATGTAGAGATGGATGGGTGGAAAGATGGATGGACATTTCAATGGAACGCTCATGCAAATGTTTTAACCACAATACATGGATCTCTTGTTTATGCTTTATGTTAGCTAGCTACAAGCTAGTGTTAGCACTCTATTGTTAACTGCTGGTCTTGATGATCATTGGATGGATGGATGGATGGATTGATAGATGGATGGATGATAGATAAACAGAAGATGGATGAATGGATGGATGACATTTGTACATTGATAGTTTTTCTATGCCATTGTGTTTAATCCAACTCTGAAGCAAATGTTAATGTTAGCTAATGTTAACTAACGTTAGCTAGCGTTAGCATTAGCTTGTATTGCTAACTGCTGGTCATGATGATGATTGTTAAATGACAATGATAGACAGATGGATGGATTGATGGATGGATATTTCAATAAACCTCTGCAGCACATGTTTAACCACAACTTCAAATGGATCTATTGCCTGTGCTTCAGAGCTTTTTAGCTAGCTACAAGCTAAGGTTGGCTCGCTTTCTTTTGTTAACTGCCGGGCATGATGATCATGATTTTTAAAACACATACATGGATGGATGAATGGATTATAGATAAATGGGCAGATGATAGATAGATGGGTGGATAGCTGGTTGAATGTTTCATTAGAACTCTCATGAAAAGGTTTTCATTTTAATTTAAAAAAAAAAGTTTTTATTAAGTGTATTAATCCCCAAAGGGAAATTAAGACTCCACTCTACACACAGGTTAGTAGTTACATGCATCTAAATAGTGTGTACAGGCCTGTAACACACACAAGGGGCCTTTGGGCATGCAGGTGAGAGGGAGGTAGAGTGGCGGGCAGCTCCGTCGTGGTGCGCATCCAATGCGCAACTTCTAAGATGATGGCGCCTTGCTCAAAGGCACCTCAGCAGTGCTCCAGACGTGAGCTAACACCTCCCACCATCAGCTCACACTTTGGGTGTTTTTGGGCACGAGCGGGAATCTGAACCCCCATCTCAGAACATTGGACGACCCGCTCTACCGCTTGCTTTACCACTGAGCAACTGCTGCCCCAAAACCACAATACATGGATCTCTTGCTTATGCTTTAGAGCAGCGGTCCCCAACCTTTTTTGCGCCACTGACCGGTTTCATCTAAGACAATATTTTCACAGACCGGTCTTCATTTGCTCGATAATTGTTAATGTTGCCAGGACAACTGTTGTCTAATAATAAATCCTCCGCAGTGGTTTTATATAAAATGCAGACATTGTTGAAACAGACACAGACCAATGGATGGATAGATGGATAGATAGATGATAAATAAACAAAAATGTTGAAATGCTAGTTTCACCGAGCCTTTGTATGCTATTGAGGGTCATTAGCATGAGACACATCACCTGGGTTAATCTGCTGAGACAATCTTTTTTGGAGTTTCGAAAGGACCTGATTGTAAATAGGCGCACAGCCTATCTGTGAACCGCGCGCAGCCTATCTGTCTCCCTAAAGTGGTGTTACAGAAAGTCAGTCGGGCAACGCGAGAGGGGACATGGGGAGAAAGACAAACGCTGCAGGTACATTAATGGTTAGAAGTTATAATTTTGCTGTTTCAATATTTAAAACTTTCTTAACTTGTTAAACTAGTGTCAACTTATAAGAGCTCACAACCAGCGCCAGAAAATGAAAGTTATTAAAGGACAGTAAAGTTAATTTTAAATGACATATATGTTATTTATCATAATGAAAAATAGAAGAAAAAATAAATTTTAAATGTGTAGCATCATCAGTTTGGTCAAAAAAGCTTAAAATCTGCACCGCAGCAGCTTCCGCATTCAGTGGTCACGTGGGCGTCACTGGGGCCGAACATAGCTTAGCGGCCATAAGAAACAATACAATCCACGTCGCGGTTAACTCCAAAAATATCATGATTACCTGCGCAGTGAACAGTTGTGTCAACAGAACAGCAAAAAGACGCGAAGACAAGGACCTGTCGTTCTTTAGAATACCTTCTGGGAAGGTATCGCGCTAAAAATGCTAATGCGCTAGCCCATCAATGAGATTGTACATATTATGATAGCATTGAGCTAACTGCATTTATTACTATTGGACTGTGTGGAATGAATAACAACTCTAGTTGTTATTCATTCCACAGTGAATTTATTCGAAAGTCGCGTCTGTTGTGTCAAGTCTGTTGACACAACCGTTCACCATGCAGGTAACCATGATATTTTTGGAGTTAATCGCGACGTGGATTGCATTGTTTCTTATGGCTGCTAAGCTATGTTTGGCCCCAGTGACGTATGACGCCCACGTGACCACTGAATGCGGAAGCTGCTGCAGTGCAGATTTTAAGCTTTTTTTGACCAAACGGATGATGATACAGATATAAAAAATGTTCTTCTATTTTTCATAATGATGAATAACATATATGTCACTTAAAATTAACTTTACTGTCCCTTTAAGTGATGGGAATTCCAGCTCTTTTTTTTGTTGCTTTCATCAATATATTATACCAATAATATAAAATTATAATGTAAAATTATGTACAAATGAATTAATAATGTAAAAATCTCGTTATACTTTTTATTTATATATGTTTATTATATAAGTATGCCTTTATTTTTTTCACTCTACAGTGCACTTTAAATGAATTTAAACTTAAAACTTATTTTATATAAAACAAATCGACAGTCAAACAACACAGAATCCCTTAAAAACTCGTAACACAACAAAATATAAATGAAAATATGTAAAACAAAAGAAAAAGATCAGCATCCAAATAATGTGTTTAGTGAAGATTGGCATTCAGAAACACCATGTGTGTCCGCTTTGAGGGACTGATTCGGCTTCTTCTGTCAGTCATGATCTGCCTGGTTTTGGAGAAAATTCTCTGGGAGGGAAATGACGTTGCACCAATGCACAGTCTCCATGTCATCACGTGTGTGAGGTGTGGGCAAAGTGAAGCCTTGTTTTCCCACCAGTTTAGTGGATCTGCACGTAACTGGCAAAGGGGCTCCTCAAGGTAGGGTCTCACTTCCAGTATTGCATCTGCTGAAGGCTTCCTTCTTGTAGTGTCTTCACTTGCTCTTTCTTCAAAGAATCTCCAAACAGCAGATGCTTGTGGCCCCTCTTGCTCATCCTCTGCTCCATCTTGGCCCCCTGGAAGTGGAGCTGGCTGGTTGAACCTTGCTGCTGCTGCAGTTATTCTCTGAATAGCTTCATCAACTGCTTTAGTGTCATTGAAGGTCAGTTTCTTGAATCTTGGATAAAGAATGTTGGTTTCTGACAGAACAGTGTTATATTCCATTCTATGGAACTTTCTGTCCATGGATGCACAGGGAGCCTCTACTAGCTCTTTCACATGCTGTGGTTACGCTGGTCTGGTTCTGAGCTGTCACTCTCTGCAGAACCCTGCGCAGGATTAACATTTTGGAGGCTGTAACATAGCTGAAAAAGAATAAACAATGGGTGTTAATATTACGCTTTGTTTTATGTGCAGGTGTATTAAAATTATTTCATGTATACTCAGCCTTTTATTCCAGTAATGCAACAACAATTACTACTACTAATAATAATAATACTAATAATAATGTAACAACATTTGTATACTGCACCTGTCTGCACTGATCTCCACAGCGACCTCCTCAAATTGCTCCAGAACAGTGCATGCCTCCTGCAGTACCTCCCATTCCTCTTGGCTCGGAGGATCGACCGGTACATTGATAACAGCTAGGTTAGAGATGACTGCATCCTTGGACTCCAGAATCCGTTTTATCATATGAAAGGTGGAGTTCCACCTTATCATACAATCTTCTCTGAGCTTCAGCTCAGGCATGTCCATCTGTCGTTGTGTTATTTTGAGCCTGTGTGTGGCTGTTGTGCTCCTGTGGAAATATTCCACTATTGACTTTCTCCACAGCAGGCTTCATCACCTTCAGAGCATCTCTCACAATCAGGTTAATTGTGTGTGCAAGACATTTCATAATTGTGCTGGGTTCATTTCAGGGTTTTAACTGCTTTGGTTATGTTCGCTGCATTGTCAATAACACAACCACCTACTTTGTTTATAACATTCCACTCTTTTGCCACTCTGAGCAGTTCCCCTGCTAAGTTCTCAGATGTGTGTCTGTCACTGAACTCAAAACAATTCAGAAGGCAGGACACCATTTTATCGTCTTCAATAAAATGACAGGTAACTGACGAGAAGGATGTGGGGGTTCAGGATGTCCAGCTGTTGGTTGTTAGAGAGGGCTTTATTAACCCTCTCTTGCAGGGATGATTTTTTTGAGAGAGGGTTTTCATGCTTGGAATGTTGTACACGTGATCTCTTCTTGGTGTATTCTATTGATTAGTCATGCGCTACAATTTTGTAATGTCCTAGAATTCAAATTCTTTATTTGGGGGCCTTTAGCAGGTATGAGATTAAAATGTGATTAATTAGATTAATTACAAATCCTGGTATTAATGAGATTATTTTTGTAATCGCCTGACAGCACTACTTTTTACCGTGTTTAGGAATATCCTTGTCCCTCCCTGTTGCTCCTCTGTCTGGCCTCCCCTGACTCTGCTGTCCTGACCTGCGGTGTGGAGCTGCCGCCGCCCCTCCCCCACCCCCGCTCCCCCCCCTCCGCTGTGAGAGACTGGCGGTCACTTCTGAGTGTGAGCTGACAGCGGGAGATGTCACTGAATGCAGGAAGGCCCCTTGTGTGTCTCTGAGTGTTACGGGCCTGTATGCATAACACCAGAACTAATAGTGGGGTCTATACTGTGCTACTAATAATTTTCCTACAGGGATTAATAAAGTATATAAATTTACTTTATTAATCCTGGGCAGAAATTATCTACTATCTGCTGTCATACAATCACAGAATTTACAATATTACACAGACCACAAGACCGCGTTTAACTTGTGAGCATACATTCAGAGGTCATGTAGCTGTTGGGCTACCAGACCTGGTTTCCCTCCTGAACTCCTTCATGTATTCAAGGCGTCAGTGTGGCTGCAGGGAGCCGGTCCGCTGTCACGTGATCAGTGTGGCTGCAGAGAGCCAGTCCGCTGTCACGTGATCAGTGTGGCTGCAGAGAGCCAGTCCGCTGTCACGTGATCAGTGTGGCTGCAGGGAGCCAGTCCGCTGTCACGTGATCAGTGTGGCTGCAGGGAGACAGTCCCCTGACACGTGACAGGCACGTGACGCTCAGACGCGCGCGACTGCCGGCGCTGCCAGTCAACTCCTCAGACGTCCGCATCTCATTAGAGTCACGGAGAGAAGTTGGATGAAGAGCAGCGGACACGGAAGTTCTGTTTCTGTTGTGGCTGAAAGCACATTCCTGTGGTGAAATCCGAGGTAAGTGTGTTAATACGTCACGAATCTAACATGGCTTTAACAGAAAGTTGTCAGACAGGCGATGCGTCACTGCACGGTTTTTGACAGCAAGAATAATAACCAGTACTGATGCTAGTTTTTGTGCGCGATGAGTGTATGTACCCGTGTGCGTAAATCACGTTTTAAAAGTTTTTGTGTGTGGTATTTGGTCGTATATGTGTGTAATTACACATTATTTTTGACTGATAGCCAGAATAATACAAATATTAATGCTATTTTTATATATTTAACCTGCGTGCACGTGTCGTGCACGTATATGCTAGCATGCATGTAACGCTCGTTTTGGAAGGCGTGTCAACGTAGTTCACACTCATCCAGAGTCTGAGGCTGATGTTCAGGTGACTGATCCTACTGGATACATCTGTAGTTTCTTGGAGATATGCAGAAAGTGATTGTAGTAATTTAATTTACTGACTTGAGGCCGTATGCAATGTTAGTGATGCATTCAGGGTGTTTGGATACTGTCCATTTGTGTGTGATACAGCCCATCATACAAACTGCAGAAATGTAAATTTGAGTTTGTGGTGATTTCAGAATGGTTGATTCAGCAACCCTTCTACATGCATGTTTTTACCCCAAAGGAGCACTTCTCAACTTACGAATGCTTTTTGAATGACATCATTTGATTATATATATAGCTGACTTTTCTCTAACTGTACTTTGAGTTACAGTGCAGTTTTGGGAAAAAATAAAATATTCATTTTGCTTTAAATTGTGGTTTTGGGTGAATACAGATGCTCTGGTGACAACAATAGAATTTGTAGATGATGTGGCATTTTGCTTGTGAGAAGCATTGAGGTGGAAATTCCTATAAAAGTATATTGATCTTTGCTTGACAAAATGGATATGAGCAATCAACAAGAACATGTATTGCCTTCTCTTTTGGGGGATAAGTAGAAATGTTTATCAGGGAATGTACTATATCTGGTTATGGGTTGAGTGAATCCAGTTCTGAATATTGATCTATTGAAGCTGGAATGTGTTTACATTTGTGTCTCCCTGTGTGTGCACCTTGACAAAACAGATATTTAACCATTATAAAGGACAGTGCCTGTAAAGTTCTTTTGATGAGGGCCAGGTATACTTTGGTATACCTGTAACATAATAAAAATTGGGACAAACTGAAAAAAATGTAATACATAACTGGCCTAGCAGCATCAAATGTTCAGGGTGTGCCATGTGGAGCAAACAAATGTTTGGTGAGGTGCTGACCATGTGGAGCAACCTACTGAAATAATTAGGACTTAAATTGGATGTTGTAGTGTACGCGTTGTAATACAAGGTCATGTTGATATAAAAAATGTTCAAATGAATTAGAATACACTAAACTAATAGTAATGAATGTAGGAGATTGGAAAAAATTGTGGTAAGGACAGGCTGGCTCTATCACAGTACCTTAAAATTTGTGCAACTTCCAAGTATACATCAACATGACTATTCCAGATGATTATGAACTATGATTATGAATATGTCTTTAAATCAGTTATTAGTTTGGAAGGATGTTGTTTGTGTTGTTGGATACATTTGAAACAATTTAACAATATTTTCACAGAGGCCTAATGTCAACAAGGAGAACCAGGATTAGGGCCTGCAGATGATGCAAAATCATACATTCTGTCTGCGAGGGACAAACCAGCATTTATTGAATGACATATTGACGCCAATAAAGGTACAGGGCATTATTTGGGTGCACAATACACTGTTATAAAGTTGATATTTAGGATGCATAGCAAAAACATATCTTTGGGAACAAACTTCATTTCAACTGCTAATTATTCAATGTAAAATAATTAAGTTCTTTACCTTACAGTCATATTTCTAGTTCTGTCTACACTCACCTCTATGCATTTACACACTCATGTGTCCCTGGTCTTGTCCTTGTGGGGTCTTGAAATCCTGGACACACAGTTTTCTCTTTTGTTGCAGCCAGTTAACTTTACACACTCCGTTTCTAGTCTTATCCTTGTGGGGCCCTTCCGTCTGTAACTTATAATATATTACTTTATAAACAATTGGCAACACCTGTCAACAACCAAGTCAAGTCATTACTGTCATAAAATAGCACTTTATTAAGTATTAGAGGTTTGACATGGCTATGTTGAATGTAACCCATGTTACTCCTTCATTTGTTGTTTTATTTCCTTGTTCCACTAGTATAGACTGAACAATGCTGTTATTTTTGAGTTTACATGTCATTTCAGAAGCTGCTTTCACTTGAACTAGTGCTTTTAAGACAGAAATATCTACAAATAGCAGGTTTTATGTTTACCAGCTTGCAAACGATTGTTTTGATCTGAATTCACAGGTGATAAACAAGCAGCCTCCCATTCCAACATCCGCACCAGAGATGGTACCCTTGGATCTACAATCTCAGACTGATTACATCAGCGCCTGTGACAGCATACAGGTAAAGTAGCAATGCTGAAGCCATCATTCCCAGTTATTTTAACTTGTACATTAACCAGAATAAGAAGGGCTAGTGCTGCTTGTGTTTCACTAATGGTTACTGCCTGGATTTGTGTCCTATTTGAAGTAACAGACTTGACCTTAGTCATATTTCTAGTTCTGTCTACATTCACCTCTATGCATTTACACACTCATGTGTCCCTGGTCTTGTCCTTGTGGGGTCTTGAAATCCTGGACACACAGTTTTCTCTTTTGTTGCAGCCAGTTAACTTTACACACTCCGTTTCTAGTCTTATCCTTGTGGGGCCCTTCCGTCTGTAACTTATAATATATTACTTTATAAACAATTGGCAACACCTGTCAACAACCAAGTCAAGTCATTACTGTCATAAAATAGCACTTTATTAAGTATTAGAGGTTTGACATGGCTATGTTGAATGTAACCCATGTTACTCTTTCATTTGTTGTTTTATTTCCTTGTTCCTCTAGCATAGACTGAACAATGCTGTTATTTTTGAGTTCACATGTCATTTCAGAAGCTGCTTTCACTCGAACTAGTGCTTTTAACACAGAAATATCTACAAATAGCAGGTTTTATCTTTACCAGCTTGCAAACGATTGTTTTGATCTGAATTCACAGGTGATAAACAAGCAGCCTCCCATTCCACCAGCCGCACCTGAAATTGGTACCCTTGGATCTACAATCTCAGACTGATTACATCAGCGCCTGTGACAACAAACAGGTAAAGTAGCAATGCAGAAGCCATCATTCCCAGTTATTTTAACTTGTACATTAACCAGAATAAGAAGGGCTAGTGCTGCTTGTGTTTCACTAATGGTTACTGTCTGGATTTGTGTCCTATTTGATGTAACAGACTTGACCTTAGTCATATTTCTAGTTCTGTCTACATTCACCTCTATGTATTTACACACTCATGTGTCCCTGGTCTTGTCCTTGTGGGGTCTTGAAATCCTGGTCACACAGTTTTCTCTTTTGTTGCAGCCAGTTAACTTTACACACTCCGTTTCTAGTCTTATCCTTGTGGGGCCCTTCCGTCTGTAACTTATAATATATTACTTTATAAACAATTGGCAACACCTGTCAACAACCAAGTCAAGTCATTACTGTCATAAAATAGCACTTTATTAAGTATTAGAGATTTGACATGGCTATGTTGAATGTAACCCATGTTACTCCTTCATTTGTTGTTTTATATCCTTGTTCCACTAGTATAGACTGAACAATGCTGTTATTTTTGAGTTTACATGTCATTTCAGAAGCTGCTTTCACTTGAACTAGTGCTTTTAAGACAGAAATATCTACAAATAGCAGGTTTTATGTTTACCAGCTTGCAAACGATTGTTTTGATCTGAATTCACAGGTGATAAACAAGCAGCCTCCCATTCCAACATCCGCACCAGAGATGGTACCCTTGGATCTACAATCTCAGACTGATTACATCAGCGCCTGTGACAGCATACAGGTAAAGTAGCAATGCTGAAGCCATCATTCCCAGTTATTTTAACTTGTACATTAACCAGAATAAGAAGGGCTAGTGCTGCTTGTGTTTCACTAATGGTTACTGCCTGGATTTGTGTCCTATTTGAAGTAACAGACTTGACCTTAGTCATATTTCTAGTTCTGTCTACATTCACCTCTATGCATTTACACACTCATGTGTCCCTGGTCTTGTCCTTGTGGGGTCTTGAAATCCTGGACACACAGTTTTCTCTTTTGTTGCAGCCAGTTAACTTTACACACTCCGTTTCTAGTCTTATCCTTGTGGGGCCCTTCCGTCTGTAACTTATAATATATTACTTTATAAACAATTGGCAACACCTGTCAACAACCAAGTCAAGTCATTACTGTCATAAAATAGCACTTTATTAAGTATTAGAGGTTTGACATGGCTATGTTGAATGTAACCCATGTTACTCTTTCATTTGTTGTTTTATTTTCTTGTTCCTCTAGCATAGACTGAACAATGCTGTTATTTTTGAGTTTACATGTCATTTCAGAAGCTGCTTTCACTTGAACTAGTGCTTTTAAGACAGAAATATCTACAAATAGCAGGTTTTATGTTTACCAGCTTGCAAACGATTGTTTTGATCTGAATTCACAGGTGATAAATAAGCAGCCTCCCATTCCAACATCCGCACCAGAGATGGTACCCTTGGATCTACAATCTCAGACTGATTACATCAGCGCCTGTGACAGCATACAGGTAAAGTAGCAATGCTGAAGCCATCATTCCCAGTTATTTTAACTTGTACATTAACCAGAATAAGAAGGGCTAGTGCTGCTTGTGTTTCACTAATGGTTACTGCCTGGATTTGTGTCCTATTTGAAGTAACAGACTTGACCTTAGTCATATTTCTAGTTCTGTCTACATTCACCTCTATGCATTTACACACTCATGTGTCCCTGGTCTTGTCCTTGTGGGGTCTTGAAATCCTGGACACACAGTTTTCTCTTTTGTTGCAGCCAGTTAACTTTACACACTCCGTTTCTAGTCTTATCCTTGTGGGGCCCTTCCGTCTGTAACTTATAATATATTACTTTATAAACAATTGGCAACACCTGTCAACAACCAAGTCAAGTCATTACTGTCATAAAATAGCACTTTATTAAGTATTAGAGGTTTGACATGGCTATGTTGAATGTAACCCATGTTACTCTTTCATTTGTTGTTTTATTTCCTTGTTCCTCTAGCATAGACTGAACAATGCTGTTATTTTTGAGTTCACATGTCATTTCAGAAGCTGCTTTCACTCGAACTAGTGCTTTTAACACAGAAATATCTACAAATAGCAGGTTTTATCTTTACCAGCTTGCAAACGATTGTTTTGATCTGAATTCACAGGTGATAAACAAGCAGCCTCCCATTCCACCAGCCGCACCTGAAATTGGTACCCTTGGATCTACAATCTCAGACTGATTACATCAGCGCCTGTGACAACAAACAGGTAAAGTAGCAATGCAGAAGCCATCATTCCCAGTTATTTTAACTTGTACATTAACCAGAATAAGAAGGGCTAGTGCTGCTTGTGTTTCACTAATGGTTACTGTCTGGATTTGTGTCCTATTTGATGTAACAGACTTGACCTTAGTCATATTTCTAGTTCTGTCTACATTCACCTCTATGCATTTACACACTCATGTGTCCCTGGTCTTGTCCTTGTGGGGTCTTGAAATCCTGGTCACACAGTTTTCTCTTTTGTTGCAGCCAGTTAACTTTACACACTCCGTTTCTAGTCTTATCCTTGTGGGGCCCTTCCGTCTGTAACTTATAATATATTACTTTATAAACAATTGGCAACACCTGTCAACAACCAAGTCAAGTCATTACTGTCATAAAATAGCACTTTATTAAGTATTAGAGATTTGACATGGCTATGTTGAATGTAACCCATGTTACTCCTTCATTTGTTGTTTTATTTCCTTGTTCCACTAGTATAGACTGAACAATGCTGTTATTTTTGAGTTTACATGTCATTTCAGAAGCTGCTTTCACTTGAACTAGTGCTTTTAAGACAGAAATATCTACAAATAGCAGGTTTTATGTTTACCAGCTTGCAAACGATTGTTTTGATCTGAATTCACAGGTGATAAATAAGCAGCCTCCCATTCCAACATCCGCACCAGAGATGGTACCCTTGGATCTACAATCTCAGACTGATTACATCAGCGCCTGTGACAGCATACAGGTAAAGTAGCAATGCTGAAGCCATCATTCCCAGTTATTTTAACTTGTACATTAACCAGAATAAGAAGGGCTAGTGCTGCTTGTGTTTCACTAATGGTTACTGCCTGGATTTGTGTCCTATTTGAAGTAACAGACTTGACCTTAGTCATATTTCTAGTTCTGTCTACATTCACCTCTATGCATTTACACACTCATGTGTCCCTGGTCTTGTCCTTGTGGGGTCTTGAAATCCTGGACACACAGTTTTCTCTTTTGTTGCAGCCAGTTAACTTTACACACTCCGTTTCTAGTCTTATCCTTGTGGGGCCCTTCCGTCTGTAACTTATAATATATTACTTTATAAACAATTGGCAACACCTGTCAACAACCAAGTCAAGTCATTACTGTCATAAAATAGCACTTTATTAAGTATTAGAGGTTTGACATGGCTATGTTGAATGTAACCCATGTTACTCTTTCATTTGTTGTTTTATTTCCTTGTTCCTCTAGCATAGACTGAACAATGCTGTTATTTTTGAGTTCACATGTCATTTCAGAAGCTGCTTTCACTCGAACTAGTGCTTTTAACACAGAAATATCTACAAATAGCAGGTTTTATCTTTACCAGCTTGCAAACGATTGTTTTGATCTGAATTCACAGGTGATAAACAAGCAGCCTCCCATTCCACCAGCCGCACCTGAAATTGGTACCCTTGGATCTACAATCTCAGACTGATTACATCAGCGCCTGTGACAACAAACAGGTAAAGTAGCAATGCAGAAGCCATCATTCCCAGTTATTTTAACTTGTACATTAACCAGAATAAGAAGGGCTAGTGCTGCTTGTGTTTCACTAATGGTTACTGTCTGGATTTGTGTCCTATTTGATGTAACAGACTTGACCTTAGTCATATTTCTAGTTCTGTCTACATTCACCTCTATGCATTTACACACTCATGTGTCCCTGGTCTTGTCCTTGTGGGGTCTTGAAATCCTGGTCACACAGTTTTCTCTTTTGTTGCAGCCAGTTAACTTTACACACTCCGTTTCTAGTCTTATCCTTGTGGGGCCCTTCCGTCTGTAACTTATAATATATTACTTTATAAACAATTGGCAACACCTGTCAACAACCAAGTCAAGTCATTACTGTCATAAAATAGCACTTTATTAAGTATTAGAGATTTGACATGGCTATGTTGAATGTAACCCATGTTACTCCTTCATTTGTTGTTTTATTTCCTTGTTCCACTAGTATAGACTGAACAATGCTGTTATTTTTGAGTTTACATGTCATTTCAGAAGCTGCTTTCACTTGAACTAGTGCTTTTAAGACAGAAATATCTACAAATAGCAGGTTTTATGTTTACCAGCTTGCAAACGATTGTTTTGATCTGAATTCACAGGTGATAAATAAGCAGCCTCCCATTCCAACATCCGCACCAGAGATGGTACCCTTGGATCTACAATCTCAGACTGATTACATCAGCGCCTGTGACAGCATACAGGTAAAGTAGCAATGCTGAAGCCATCATTCCCAGTTATTTTAACTTGTACATTAACCAGAATAAGAAGGGCTAGTGCTGCTTGTGTTTCACTAATGGTTACTGCCTGGATTTGTGTCCTATTTGAAGTAACAGACTTGACCTTAGTCATATTTCTAGTTCTGTCTACATTCACTTCTATGCATTTACACACTCATGTGTCCCTGGTCTTGTCCTTGTGGGGTCTTGAAATCCTGGACACACAGTTTTCTCTTTTGTTGCAGCCAGTTAACTTTACACACTCCGTTTCTAGTCTTATCCTTGTGGGGCCCTTCCGTCTGTAACTTATAATATATTACTTTATAAACAATTGGCAACACCTGTCAACAACCAAGTCAAGTCATTACTGTCATAAAATAGCACTTTATTAAGTATTAGAGGTTTGACATGGCTATGTTGAATGTAACCCATGTTACTCCTTCATTTGTTGTTTTATTTCCTTGTTCCTCAGGTATAGACTGAACAATGCTGTTATTTTTGAGTTTACATGTCATTTCAGAAGCTGCTTTCACTTGAACTAGTGCTTTTAAGACAGAAATATCTACAAATAGCAGGTTTTATCTTTACCAGCTTGCAAACGATTGTTTTGATCTGAATTCACAGGTGATAAACAAGCAGCCTCCCATTCCAACATCCGCACCAGAGATGGTACCCTTGGATCTACAATCTCAGACTGATTACATCAGCGCCTGTGACAACAAACAGGTAAAGTAGCAATGCAGAAGCCATCATTCTCAGTTATTTTAACTTGTACATTAACCAGAATAAGAAGGGCGAGTGCTGCTTGTGTTTCACTAATGGTTACTGTCTGGATTTGTGTCCTATTTGAAGTAACAGACTTGACCTTAGTCATATTTCTAGTTCTGTCTACATTCACCTCTATGCATTTACACACTCATGTGTCCCTGGTCTTGTCCTTGTGGGGTCTTGAAATCCTGGACACACAGTTTTCTCTTTTGTTGCAGCCAGTTAACTTTACACACTCCGTTTCTAGTCTTATCCTTGAGGGGCCCTTCTGTCTGTAACTTATAATATATTACTTTATAAACAATTGGCAACACCTGTCAACAACCAAGTCAAGTCATTACTGTCATAAAATAGCACTTTATTAAGTATTAGAGGTTTGACATGGCTATGTTGAATGTAACCCATGTTACTCCTTCATTTGTTGTTTTATTTCCTTGTTCCACTAGTATAGACTGAACAATGCTGTTATTTTTGAGTTTACATGTCATTTCAGAAGCTGCTTTCACTTGAACTAGTGCTTTTAAGACAGAAATATCTACAAATAGCAGGTTTTATGTTTACCAGCTTGCAAACGATTGTTTTGATCTGAATTCACAGGTGATAAACAAGCAGCCTCCCATTCCAACATCCGCACCAGAGATGGTACCCTTGGATCTACAATCTCAGACTGATTACATCAGCGCCTGTGACAGCATACAGGTAAAGTAGCAATGCTGAAGCCATCATTCCCAGTTATTTTAACTTGTACATTAACCAGAATAAGAAGGGCTAGTGCTGCTTGTGTTTCACTAATGGTTACTGCCTGGATTTGTGTCCTATTTGAAGTAACAGACTTGACCTTAGTCATATTTCTAGTTCTGTCTACATTCACCTCTATGCATTTACACACTCATGTGTCCCTGGTCTTGTCCTTGTGGGGTCTTGAAATCCTGGACACACAGTTTTCTCTTTTGTTGCAGCCAGTTAACTTTACACACTCCGTTTCTAGTCTTATCCTTGAGGGGCCCTTCTGTCTGTAACTTATAATATATTACTTTATAAACAATTGGCAACACCTGTCAACAACCAAGTGAAGTCATTACTGTCATAAAATAGCACTTTATTAAGTATTAGAGGTTTGACATGGCTATGTTGAATGTAACCCATGTTACTCTTTCATTTGTTGTTTTATTTCCTTGTTCCTCTAGTATAGACTGAACAATGCTGTTATTTTTGAGTTCACATGTCATTTCAGAAGCTGCTTTCACTTGAACTAGTGCTTTTAAGACAGAAATATCTAAAAATAGCAGATTTTATCTTTACCAGCTTGCAAATGATTGTTTTGATCTGAATTCATAGGTGATAAACAAGCAGCCTCCCACTCCAACAGCCGCAGTGTCCCCCGCCTCACGCCCTACGCCAGCATGGGATAGGCTTCAGCACCCTGTGAACCGCCACGGTGGACACAGTGGCAGAAAATGGATGGATGGAGATGTGGCCCACTTTATTTTCAGTTTTTTCTTTTATAAAGTTATCTTTCTTTAAGTTTTGTTTTTTTTTTAATTGAACTAAGGCTAAAAGAAGGCCTCAGGGTAGAAAGTTTTTGTTTTATGTTTTTCACTGCCTGTTTTTGATTTTATATTTTTGAAATGAAGCCCACTTGTTTTTTCTTTTATAAAGTTATGGTGATCTAAGCTCAAAAGAAGGCCTTTTTGGAAAAAAAACCCAGTGGAGAGCAAGGCAGTAAGGTTTTGTATGTTTTTGTCACTGCCTGTTTTTTATTTTGCATTTTGTTGTGATGAGGCCATATTTATTGAAGTTTTTTCTTGTTTGTTGATAAAGTTGGGTTAATGTAAAGCATTCATGTCTTTGTCACATGTCTTGTACCACGCTACGATATAAAAGCTAGAAATGTGTGTGCAGGTGTGTAAAAAAGGACGTCTAAGGTAGTAAATGCTAGAAATTGGGCCTCACAATGCAGCAAAAAACTTACTTGGAGACAAAAGTTTGGAAATATGTTAAACTCAAGTGATATTTGTGAAATAGATTTTTTTTCCAGCTTGCCTGATTTTTTACAAAGTTGTAGCACCAGTGGAAAGGGTGGACCCCACAAAGTAGCAAAGATGAGTGAGACCCGGTAAGGTAGTATAAGTGAGTATGTGTGTGTGTGTGTGTGTGTGTGTGTGTGTGTGTGTGTGTGTGTGTGTGTGTGTATCTGACAGATTGGGGGGCAGGGTTGTAACTGACAGTGTGTAGCAGCATAAATTGGGGTTAGATTAATGCAATGCAGATCTGCCTGTGCTCTGACCCTCATCAGGGCAGAGATGAGTTGTGTATCTCAATTAACCCCCATCGCACAGGGAAAGCATATATACAAACATGCACACTCAAGATGCCACAATCCAGCACTGACATACAACAAGCACACAAGTTCTCAGACAAAGAGTCCAAACAAACTGTGAATGAAGGTGTGTGTTACACTGTGTTTATTTGTATGTGTGAAGATGGAAGACGCGTACATGATGTGAAAGAAAGTAGGACAAGAAGAACTTTCCTCCTCCTCCTCCTCCTCCTCATCCTCCTCCTCCTCCTCCTCCTCCTCCTCCTCCTCCTCCTCCTCCTCCTCCTCTCCTCTCCTCTCCTCTCCTCCCCTCTCGTCCCCTCTCCTCTCTTCCCCACCCTTCCCTCCCCTCCCCACTCTAATTGTATGCATGGCATCAGGATCCCTGCAGTGCTGCCAGGATGATTGCAATTAAAGGAAATCCCTTCTTCTATCCTCCTCTACCTCTTACTCCACACATGCACACACACACACACACACACACACACACACACACACACACACACACACACACACACACACACACACACACACACACACACACACACTGTGCTACTGCGCTTCCTTCTCCCTGGAAGCCCCTGATGTACCACCATCTAGGCTGGAGTGATCTTAATCAGAGGTAAAGGGCACTCAGCAGCGCTCATACCTCATCTAAAGTTCCTGGATCTGCTCCTTTATCTGGATCCACTTGAGGAACTGAAGGAGTTCTGCCTTGGAACATGTCTAACCCTTCTACCAAGATCCACAAAAGTTTTACATGTACTCTATGAATAGCACACCGTGAGAAACTGAAATTTGAAAAAAAAAAAAAATTGGATCCAAAGCCAAGTCCTGCCACACAACCTCTCACTAAATTTCATTAAAATCTGCACAGGGATTCGTACACAATCACGCTAACAAACACACAGTGGAAACACAACATCTTTGTGCAGGTCCTGTACATGATCTTTGACTTTGCTTGAAATGCGATAAAAATGTAGAATCAGAGACTTTTCTATGTACCTTAGTTCATGTGTTGATGAGGTGAGTGCCTATGTTGTGGTTTGGGTGCCTGTTTTGAGCTGTAATAATTCAAACTCATTCAGAAAATGCATCAGGTTGAGGCAAGTGAAGGGTAGGAGACGCAAGTCTGCAGACACACACCAGCAGTACATTTGGTTTGAGGTAAAAGATCATCCAACCTTCTGGCAGGAGCTTTTTTGGTTGATTAGATTAGAATCACATATCAGACACATGTTATTTATCCATATTTGATGAAGCGAAGACGATAAAACGACAAATGATGTGCCACCTCAGAGAGCGGGTTACAGTTTTTCCTCTGTGGTTTTGTGTGGCTGACCTGCTGACCGGTCCAGATGTTGGCTAATTAACAACAGTGTTAAAGATGCTCTTCATCTGGGTGATTAAATAATCAAATAATTAATTTATTAAGCAGAGGCTCATATTTCCTCTTATGATCTCTGGCACATAGCCTGTCAGGGTGGCAAGAGGACAGGAGATGAGAGGGTTAGGAGGTAGACCGCTGAGAGTTAAAGGAAGGGGCCAAAACGACAAGAGGGACACTCAGCATGCCTGCCAAGAAGGTGTATTTAAGCTCAAGATGGAAGCTGTCATAGATGAACACAAATTTATTCATTTTGGACCCAAAAGTGTGTCTGGTGGCATTTGCAAGGACTGTCCCTCACACTGTTAGAGCTGAAAGCCTTCATTAAACAGATTAGACTGCGGGGACATTGCTCTCACACTGTCAAACGGTCATAACTCCAAACCTTTAAATGCACACGTGGACTCGGTATTAATGAAATTAAGCAAAAGTCAAATGTAATGGAAGAAAAAGTTCAGTGTGTATGTGTGTCCATGTGGAAGTGTGTTAGAGACGGATGGAGCTCATGTCTCATTGTTCATAAAGAACACAGCCCCCTTAACGGCGTTAGAGCAGACAGATAGATGGAGCCCAGATATGAGCTAATCGGGGCCAACAGGGAGGAGAGATGGAGGGATGAGGAGGGTGACAAAGATGTTTCATCACGCTTATTTCCACCGGTGTACCGTTGTAGCATCAACTTAGCAGGACGGAGGGGGTGGTGGTGGTGCGGTGAAGGTGGGTAGCATTCACTACCTTTAAACAAAGCCGATGTCCTCACACACACACACACACACACACACACACACACACACACACACACACACACACACACACACACACACACGTCCAGACTTCCGCAGCCCTCATTTTAAACACTCCTTTAGCCATAATCATTTTCATATAATTCACTTTCATACAATTCCTTCTCCTAATCATTATCAGGCCCACTAACGTCTTAATGACTTCATAAATTTAAGCTATAAAAAGTAATGGAGAAAGACAAATGAGATAATTAGGAATAAATCTTAGTGGAAAGCCATTTATCAAAACATGGAGAGGCCCTGAATATTCCCCACCATTAGGCTCTGCTGTAATTAACACAGGCTCTCAGTTATGAAGGAAACCTGGTAGCAGAGATATTAAGATCCAAAAGCCTCACTGTTATTAAATTGACCGATGAATCTGCGACGTATAATATGATGTGGATTATTAGGATCCTTTTTAATTAAAAAGAACGTTAAGATTTTTTTATATATATATATTTAAATTTTTGACGCTCTAATGGTGGCTTGAACTCATCTCTCTGTGGTTATGGGGCAATGAGATGGAGAAAGAGAGTAAAAGAGAGAAAAGAGAATGAAACAGAAAGAAAGAAAGTAAATGAATGTGTGTGGAGGGCTGGGTGGTGGAGGGTGGAAGGGGTGGGGGGGGACAGCAGCGCAGAGAAAAGCAATCTCTCACGCTCACTTTTATATTCTGCTTTGGTGGAGATTCTGCAAGTAGAGAAAACAGTGCTTTAATTTAACAAACTCCTAACTTATGCATATATAGATTAACACATAAACAGAAGAGACTATTAATTCTTAAAATCTCTAAAAGTGTAAAATGAAATGTAATGGTTTATTCTGATTAGTGTGAGGAAGAACCACATTCACTGGTGTGTTTATTTGAAATGATTTCTACGCACACGCACACACACACACACACACACACACACACACACACACACCTTACCCACATAAATTGAAGACATCATTTAAGAAGTCAAGGATTTTCCTTTTGTTTTCCTGGACCTTCAATCTGGTCTCGGTTGTAAAGCAACGGGTTACATTTTAAGAGTCATCAGATCTGCACTGATTTTTATTTCTGCCCCATTCAAAGTGTGCTCATTTTTCTTTTGACTCATTTCAAAATGATAACATGATGTGTTCATTTTTGGCAAGATAGTCATACGTAAATTAAAAATAAAATTGCAGATGTTTTCACTTGGATAAAATCATTTCCAGCAATAACTAATTATATTGGATTGCGGCCCGGAGTTAAAGGATTGAAAGGAGATAAAATAATTCAAATTATTAGGCTTTCGACTGCAGATGAAACAGGAATTCTCACTGTTACGATGCTTTAGCATGCTATGTTTTCTTCGCGTCTAGCCTCCAGTCACTCAGAGTGAGACATTGGAAGATGAGGAGGAAGAAGATGAAGAAGAAGCCCCCAGAAGTATGAACTTCAACGTACAGAACATGTGAAGTCTGTTTGGAGGGGAAAGAGCTCTGCTGCCTCATGCAAATGATCTTCGTATAAATGACATGCCAGACTCCAATCACTGACCAATTAATGACCTTCGGGGGCATCTTGTGACACATCAACGGCATTCATTTATATATGACAGGTCCCCTGGTGTGTGTGTGTGTGTGTGTGTGTGTGTGTGTGTGTGTGTGTGTGGTGTGTGGTGTGTGTGTGTGTGTGTGTGTGTGTGTGTGTGTGTGTGTGTGTGTGTGTGTGTGTGTGTGTGTGTGTGTGTCTTGGGGGGTAGCTTATGCATCCATTGAGCTCATTATCACAGAATCTTGGGTTGCTGATTTGTGGACTTGTGCCACTACAATGTGCATCATCATCACAACAAACCTTGTGTGTGTGTGTGTGTGTGTGTGTGTGTGTGTGTGTGTGTGTGTGTGTGTGCGTGCGTGCGTGCGTGTGTGTGTGTGTGTGTGTGTTTTAATGCTGTATTATCCCAATCAGCCCAGTTTTGGTCAGGCTCATCTCTACTCCTGTCTAGACTGTATCAACTCCATCAGCCTCTGTTATGCTCCATCAGTCACTGCAGACATTACATCTCTGTCTGTTTCTATGCGTGCGTCTGCGTCTCTCATTCGCCTCCTAAATGCCTTATCAGACTTCTGCACCAGCTCTCATTAGAACATTAATTGAAAACGTGTAATTAATCCTGAGAGGTGGTTAGACTGGACTCTGGCCACAGACAGAAGGGAGCAGAGAGGCGTGGACACACTGCTGGGTGTTTTGTGTGACTCAACACTGCCCCCTGCTGTTGCAGTCGTCGCATCTTCCTGAAGCATCGACGGCGAGGCCGCTGCTTTAACCTCCCCAGCCCCCACCACCAACAACCATTTCAATGAAAAATCCACTGTAACAATCTTCTTTTTAGAGTCTTCAATTTCAATTTGTTTTAGAAATGCAAATAGAATAGACCATTTAAAAGAAAACACATAAGCACTGAATTAAGCATTAAGACGATACATGTCCGTATACTTTACTCGTATGTGTACGTATATGTGTTTGTTATGCTGAGTGTAGAAGGTGAGCCACCACAAGAACGTACATTTACTTATCACCAGTAGTAAAAAAAAATAAAATTAATTGTTCCTGTTGATGAAAGATTGAGGTTAGAAAAACAAAAATCTACACAAATGGATCTGTGTTGGGATTGAAATTTAATCAAATGTTTGAAATCTTTCACAAGATTTCACACACACACACACACACACACACACACACACACACACACACACACACACACACACACACACACACACACACACACACACACACACACACACAGTATAAAAATAATTGTGGCTATATTTATTTAATAAATTCCTTTTTTTTTTTTCAGACATTTTGATTTTTGACCAGCAAGGCTGTTTTCAATTCTTGGTAGTGAGTTGCCAACAGACACACAGATACTCTTTAATTATCTATGCTATAAAAAAAAAATAAAGTGAACAAAATGAAATAAAGGAAGAAGTGTCCTGTTCTGTGCCCCCTGTGGAGAGGAGAAAGGTGGCGAGCAGCAGGAGACGGTGGAGAAGAGGGAAGAAAAGGCCTGCTCTATTATTCTAATCCTTGGTTGTGTCTGGGTGACCTTTGGAGGGATGATTGTTTCTCATTTAGGAGTGTGAGGTGTGATCTTCCCACCCGTTTGATCCCACTCACCTGACCTTTGTAAATTGGCTGTTAAGCATGTCGCAACTCGACCCTCATCCAGCTCACATAGCCTATCAATACACACAAGTCAAATAACCGCACCCTCACTAGAATTTAGGCACTCAGAGGCCCACACACACACACACTCACACACACACAAACACACACATACACACACGTATATCACTTTAGATATACGGTTGCGAATTAAGTTTTGTTCATTGATTCAGTTCAAATAAAATCATTGCTATGCTAATTCAGACCGTTTTTTTTTTTTTTTAATTCTCTTGGCTTGGAAATAAAAACAATGTGTCTGCATTTGTGATATTTTTCTTGTCACACATTCTGTATACACATACATTTTTTGTTGCAAAATGATTTTTTTTTCATGCATATGCATGCCATCAAAAGAAAAAAAAGGACAAGAAAAAAAAAAAAAGCATAAAATTGTCCATTGTGTCAATCAGCTACTCTTGGCCGGGTTAATGAGTGGCAGAGCTGAATGGCAGTGAGGTGATTTTTCCATCAGACTGATGAGAGGAGAATTAAAGCCCACCGCTTGGGGTCTGCAGCACCATTACAGAAGGAAGAAGGTCTGAATTCATTTGGCCTGGCCACGATTCTAATTAACAACTCAATCTCACATAGCCACACAGAAAGAGGGAGAGACAGACAGCAGACAGCGGGAGGGAGAGGAAGCGGCTGCTCTAGAGAAATGTCGAAACACTGGCTCATCTCTCATCGCACGCCGTGGCTACACTATCATTTTGCAAACTCCAGCCTTTTCAGTTTTTCCCCCTTTTTTTGCCAACTGTTTACCTGTTGTTGTGTTTGTTTTTAATATTCAAACAGCTACTCTTACCGAGCTTTGCCGCCTTCCTTTCGACTTTCTGCAAACCTATCCCACATTGTTGTCCGTGGAGCAGCATGCCAGGCATCCCGCGGTTCTCTAAAGCTGTAGGCTTATGAGGGACATTTCCCCGGATTAAAAGGATGATTTCATTAGTCTCCACGGGTGTCAGGTTTCAGTCCAGGGATTAAATTCTGCAGATTAGAGGCCAAGGCCATTCTCCAGCATCTCATTAATATCTAATAGCACAAGAAATGTAATTTGGAAAGCTTGTCTTTCTGATTACTAAGCATATGTATGCTTTGCTCTTTAAGACCGTAAATTGGGCTTTGAACACTGTCTCTGTCCCAGGGTTTAGCTCTCATCCCCAGGCAGGGTCACACAGGCAGTCTCCCTGACATCCAGTCACACCAAGTACAAATCAGGAAGGTCAAACCAAGTGCAGCATGTTTTATTTCGCTGCAAGCAATGTTTTCACAAAATTATCAACGAATTGCTCTGGAATGGCAAAGCATTACAAGAGCCAAGCTCGGTCACATCTCAGCCTGTCCTGGTCTTGAGGGAGAACCCATTCTGAGATCAGCGCAGAAGTTGTCCTCTTATTCTTATTCTTCCCCTGCAGAACGTTGCAGCGCCATCCCATCGGCGTGCACCAAAACCGGGTCGGTCCCCACAGAGGCTGGCTCTCGGTGCCATGTGCCTCCTGTCAGTCAGAATGCCCCTCAGCAGCATCCCTCTGTGATGAGGTATGGACAATGGAGAACAAGGTGGGCGCAAGGGGAGCCAGTCGACTTAATGAGCCAATTTTTCACATAATAAGATTGGTGGATATGCTAATATTTCTACCTTAAGGAGATAATTATGATGTAGAAGATAGAATATTTTATCTTAAAGCGACAGTGCACTGGTCCCAAACCTATCTGTGATTTTTTTTTTTTTCTTATGGACGGTGTGTAGAGGAGGGGAGGAGAGTGCTCGGTTTTGTGCGCCTGAGCTGTGGGACAGTAGAAAAACAATGCCAACAGAGCCTTGATGCTTTTAGTGTGTCGTGTGTTTTTTGGGCTCTGCCTTTGATCACGCTGAGCATTTGACACAAGGAGGAGAGGCAGGGGACTTTCAGCCTTCATAAATATTTATCTCGTCACTGCAGGCAAAAAAAAAACGTGATAGAAGAAAGGATAAGGAGATATCAATTGATCTTTATTGTTAATTGACCCAAAAGTATACTCTTAAAAACTGAACAACAAAAACATTGTTTGTTGCTGTATTCTCTCATTATCCCCTCCCTCTAGTGTCTTAGTTTCTCATGCAAACTTTTTTTTCTCCCCCCCCCCCCCATTTTATTTTTTTTTCCTCGTCAAAACTTGCTGGTGATTTTGTTTTTGTGTTTAATTTTCTTATCGAAACAAAGCACCCCCTTATCTGTCTCCTTTAATTTCACCAAATGGGACATGCTCCATGCGCTGCCACCTTGATGTGTGTAACTGGAGGTTAAATGATAAAATGTGTTATTGAGATTTGGGCCTGCTGATTATGGGCTGTAGTTCATTGCCCATTCCAAATAGCCGGGGGCAGACAGAGAGAGAGAGAGAGAGAGGCCTGGTGGTTTAACAGATTAATAAAAAGAGAGAGATTGAGTGTTCCTAGTCTAACTCGCTCGCCCTCCCTGCTCTTTGGCTCATTCCCACACTCTGCCCTGTGTTCTACCATTTTAATTAGACCATAACAAGCTCAATCATGTAATTGAGAGCTCAGCTGGACCAGAAAACAAGTCAGCCATTAGCCCCAACCAGCCCAGATTACACACAGCATCTGCTGAACACAAGTCGATGTAACGTGCAGATGCCTACATATGGATGTGTGACAGTCCCTGTTCCGCTGCGTCTACAAAAACCCTCAAGACTGCAGTGGCGCCGTCTCAGCATGGAAAATTATTTTGACGAAAAAATATTGATATCAGTCAAGGTTTCAGCCATCCTAGATTAAACCTACACACACACACACACACACACACACACACACACACACACACACACACACACACACACACACACACACTTTTTTTTTTTTTAAATTATTTTTTAACTGAGAAGAATGTGCAGTGACAGGTATCCCTCGGGTGTTTTGTTCCACAGGAACACTTCTTTGCTCCTAAAAAAAAGTGCAAAGTGAGAAGAAACACACAGGCACACACACACACACACACACACACACACACACACACACACACACACACACACACACACACACACACACACACACACACACACACACACACACAAACACACACTCACGAATACAAACCTCTTTATCAGGCTGATGGATATGAGCGTTTCCCTCACCTCCTCTCGGTAAGCGGCGCTGCCTTTTGTGCCTCCCTCAGGTGCTGAACGACTCCTAATAGAATTCATGTATATGTAAAGATCCTTGCATCCTATTATGTACAATAAACTGCTTGCTTTATCCGTGGCAGCACCTGGTGAGTGGTGCAATCTCAATCTGCCAAACACACCCTTTCCACATCAGATTTATTTAGTTAGACCTCCATTCAAACCTACTCATGTAAGCTATCATGTTACACTCTGATATGAATAACTACAGGCAGGGATGTAATTCATTTCATATTCACAGCGCTGAGCCACCCAACCCTCCTACAGGCTTGTATCAGTAAATTGTCAATTGTAGATGCTCTGCCACGCAACATTACAATGCAAACAAGGTTAGTTTTCAAACACCTGATTTAAATAAGCTCAGCAAGGAAACATATCAGGCGGTGCTGCTTCAGTGGTCTTTGTATTGCTTCCAGGAGAGGTGAGGGAGGGGAGGAATAGGGGGAGCAGACGGAAGAGGCGCAGGGACACTTTTGCAGTGGAGGTGATGCCGGGCCGATAGCACCGGAGGAATGGCAGTTAATTTGAATATGGCACCTCAAGCCACAATGATCATTATCATCGCCAATTCAAGGAAATAAATGAGAAGAGGGGCTCCAAAAATAGCGTTCAGAGTCTTTTGTGCATAGCAGGTAGGCCCAATTGGCGGGGGGAGAGGGGGCGGGTTGAGAGGAGGGGGGGAGGGTTCTCTACCTCATTATCCAAGGCCTGGCTGAGGGGATGGAGAGATCGGGAGAGAAATTGCATTAATGTGACCATGGACACTCTTTTCATAAGCGCACCACACACACGCATACACCTCTCTCTCTCTCATCCTCTCTGTCTGTTTCGATGTCTCTCTCTCTCTCTCTGTACCCTGTTTGAGTTCCAGCCAGCAGTAATTCAGCCCTGCTGCTGTCACCTGCAATGAAGCCCGAAATAAAAGTGCGAAATGTGTGAAAGGTTTGAAGCTACTGACACTTCAGACCTTTCCTTTCACTCTCCATCATCTTGTCAACTCTACCTTTCTGTATTTCTTCCTAAATGCTAATAGCTTTTTTTTAAACGTCTTTTTTTTTTTCTCTCATCCCGGATAGCGTTTCCTTATCATCCCGACTCTTGCATGCTTCCTGTCCGGTATTCCTCCATTCTTCATTATTACTGCCTCCCCTGCACCCTTACCCGTCTCTCCCATCTTGAACGCCATCCACTCTCCTCCACGGGCCTCTTCTCGTCCATCCCTCACCTCCGTCTGAGAGGTATAGGATATGGTGTTGGTGAGTCATCCTGGCAGTCACTTGATTCATGCTGTTCCAGGCTCTCATCTCCCCGGAGAAATTACCAGTCATTTTAATCGGACCCACGCCTCTAATTCATTACACAACCCCATCCTGACACACAGACACACACATTGAAAAAGCTCTCAGTCAGATAGCTACCTTCACATAGTCACCTCCGTCTTTGGTGTCAAACGGCACTTAACATCCCTGTCAGTCACGCATATTCAGAGGAGAGCTGAAGGAGAGGAGAGAGGAGAGATGGGGCTGGTGGTGTGGGCTTTAGCCTGCAACCCATTTCTCATCACTTTACCACACCGCCTATTAGTTTTCCACTTAAACCTCTTCTCTACCATCTGTTCTTATCCGTCTTCCTTTCCTAAATGGTTTCCCAAGTTCTCAATTCCCATTGTCCCATTCCCTGTTTCCCTCACTTCCAAGATTCACGACTGAATAAACGCACCATTGCCGACACAAGAAAGTTGAAGCAGAGAGGTTTACTGTTCTAAAAATCAACAGCGTGATGGTTCAGAGATGGAAGCTGGTGATTTTAAAGTCTCACTGGACTTCACATCACGTAAAAGACCAGCAGTCGTATGTCTTCTCATCCAACGTGTTAAGCAAGAAGTTATAGATTTTCAGAGCTTTACAAACTCAGCTGAAAAATTAGACTTCAACTCAGGTCTCCATGGAGATATATCACTCTTTATATATTTTCATGAACATGAGCACGTTAGAAATTGGTAGTGATGTGGACCGTCATATGGATCCAGATACTGTAAAGATGATTCTTTGTGGAATCAAAAGATTTTTGCCATTCAAGACAAACCATTTTCATTTATTAGATATCAATTTAATATTGCTAGCAGAGGGATTGTAAATTACAGGTTTTAAAGGTCAGAGAGTCATATTATGAAGGCCCAGCTATTGCTTTCCTATGAATGCTGTAAAGTTGTACAAAACCTCACATTTGATATCATCCAAAGTTTGTGCTACTACAGACAAATGAGCCCAAGTGCGGATCAATAGTGCTGCTCCAGTGATTTCATCCAAAATGTACAGGCCTGGAGGCTATATGATACCTGCTATGAATTGTTATTGAAAATATTGTATACACCTTGCTAACCCACTAACTACTGGTACACAAGCCGGTGAAGTGTTGGTGCTGCTCCCAAT
>NC_090780.1:14927500-15070000 GCF_040054535.1 Antennarius striatus | reverse complement strand
TGTCCATCATCTTCTTCAAGATAATAGACTAATGACATATACAAAACTTCGAAACATTTGAAATAAGAAATGGAAACTTTCTCCAATATCTGCAAGTAAAGAAAACAATCATAAAAAGTATTCCAAAGCTTCAACCCACATCATTGCCACCTGATTTACAGCTACCTGAATTCACCAAATACATTACAAAGCTGTCCCCAAAACTTAAGAAAATATTTCAATGATATATATAATTCGCACAAAAAACTGGCTCAATACATCTACCAACTGCAAAATGGGAAAACGATTTAAACCTATCATTAGACTATGACTCTTGGACAGAGATTTGCGGAAATACATTTACGATGACAAAGAACTCTAACTTACAACTAATTCAATTTAAGTACTTCATAGAGCACATGTAACACAACATAAATTATATAAAATGGGTTTCTGTAAATCAGATATATGTACCCAATGCACACAGAACACAATCGACACTTACTTTCATGCCCTTTGGCTATGTTCACCCATATATCAATTTTGGGTATCAGTTACTCAGAAACTGTCCTCTATGTTAGACTGCAGGATTCCACAATCTCCAAACATCTGCCTAATTGGCGATCTAACAGAAATGGCCTTACCTCATGCTCAGTCACAACCCGCACTTGTAGCTCTCTCCATTGCCAAGAAAACCATTTTGGTCAATTGGAAAGATAAAAGAAGAAAATATCTGCCACTTGAAAAAAACAATCTGCATCATCTACAGAAAAATGGATACAAGCGGCCGAAATAAGTTTCCTCCGAAGGGTGTCCGGGCTCTCCCTTAGAGATAGGGTGAAAGCTTCGGTCATCCGGGAGGGACTCGAGTCAAGCTGCTGCTCCTCTGCATCGAGAGGAGCCAGATGAGGTGGCTCGGACATTTGGTTAGGAGGCCTCCTGGACGCCTCCCTGGTGAGGTGTTCCGGGCACGTCCTACCAGGAGGAGGCCCCGGTGACGACCCAGGACAAGCTAGAGAGACTGTCTCCCGGCTCGCCTGGGAACGCCTTGGGATTATCCCGGAGGAGCTGAACGAAGTGGCTAAGGAGAGGGAAGTCTGGGCTTCCCTGCTTAAGCTGCTGCCCCTGCGACCCGACCCCAGATAAGCGGAAGAAAATGGATGGATGGATGGTCTCCATTTATTAGATCTTTAAATATAAATCTATAGCTCTTTCTTGTCTGTCAGTGTATGCCTCCATTCTCACACATCTGATATATTTCTGAACATGCTGTCTGTGCACATGATCTGATGACTAACTTATGTCTTTTCTGCCACCTTGTAGTTGCATGATAGATCTGGGACACCATGGATGTGTGTATGCACTAGGGGACCCCTCTCCATCTTACGCCTGGGTTTGCTCTCTGGATCTCTGGGGCCTGCCTGGCCCTGGCATCTCGCCCTGTTGTATCTGTTGTCTCGCTCTTTGGGCCCTGGGGGTGCTGAGTTCCTGTGGTCTCCGTGGATTTGGGAATGGCTGTGCCTGTCTCCTCTGGGGCGCTCTGGGTTGGCCTTTGGGGTGTGGGGGGCTTTGGCCCTCCTGTTGCTCCCTTCTCCCATCTCTGCTCCGCTTCCTCCTCATCTCTACTCTCCTTTCTGCTCGCCCCTTCTTGTCCATCTCCTGCCTCGCGGGGGCTGGGGGCCTCCGCTTCCTGGGGGTTGACTGGGGGGCTGGGTGTTCCCCACCCCTCCGCAGGATTTGCTTGCTATCCGGGTGCGGCGGGGATTCCGGGAGGGCCGTGGGTTCGGTCTCCATGTCGCTGTTTGCGGTGGGGGGTCTGGTGGGGCTGTCATGCTGCTGGCTGGTGTGGCTGGCTGGAGATCAGGCTCTGTTGGTGGCCCGCGGTCTTCTGTCCGCTCATGGGGCTGTTTCGTTGGGCCTACACTTGACCTTTGATCTGGCTGGTGGGCCGGTGGTGGCGCTGAGGGATGCCTCAGTGAGTCGGCGGTGAACTGGCTGCTGGATGTTGGGCGGCGGTGTCCGGCTGGCGATGGTTGGTGGGCAGGTGTTGCGATGCCGGGGTGCCCGACCTGGTGTGGGTGGCTGGCTCGTGGGCGGTGTGGCCCCGTTGGTTGGTTAAGTGGTTGGTCGTGGGGGGGAAGGGATGGGGTTGGGGGAGGGGGCTGTTTGGCGGCTGCCTCCCCTGGGTGGTGTGGTGGCTTTGGGCTACTCGCTGCCCTCTGTCCTGCGGGGCTGGCCCTCTGTGGCCCGGCGGCCGGGCCTGGTGGGGCAGGCCATGCATCGCCTTCATTCCCCTCTGTGGTGCCGTGGTGGTGCGCTTCTGGGTTGTTGTCGCGGGGCGGGTTGGTGGCTTCGGTCGATTGCCGGTTGGTCGTCGGTAGCCTTGATGGTCCCCAGGTGCCTGTGGCCTTGCCGGGGCCCTTATGATCATGGCTGGGCTGGGTTACGGGCTCAGGCTGGTTGGCCGGCTGTGATGCTGGTCCCCCTTACGGCCCTGTTCATTTGGGCCGAACCCACACCAGATTGCTTCCTAATATTCACTTCACATATCTCACGCTGCACAATACACGATAACTTTTAGGCACATATAGGGCACAGTTAGGGCTTTGGGAATGGATGGGGGTGAGGGCAGTGGGCTTGGTTGTGGGGCGGATTGCGGTGCTCTAGGGCGCTGCATCCTCTCCGTATACACCACACTTGTCTCCCCATCCTCCAATTTTAATGCAACATACACACACACACTTTGGAGGGGGACCTGCGATGTTTGAAGTAGTCTGGACAGCAATTTTTGGAGTAGACTGGACAGCGCTGGGCCTCCCTTCAGACCTTTAATGCACCAAATTCCACACAGGGAAGCACAAGAGCACAGGGTCGGGAGATTGCTTACTTGTCAGGGATAGGGGAAGCATATTAGGGCTGTAGGCGGGGCTCGGCGTGGGGGCGCCTGTGGGCAGGTTGGCTGCAATGGGCCTCTGATGGGGTCTGCCATGGGCTGACTGGGACGGCCAGCGGTGTGCCGGGGCTGGCGGCCTCTGGTCGGCTGTCCTCTGTGGGCGGCAGCGCAAGGGGGTTTGGGGCCCGCTGGGGATCTCTGCCGTATCTGGAGGGTTGGTGTGGCCCCTATCTCTGGTCTGCCCATGCTTGCAGGAGGCATGACGGGCATATGGGGTTGCAAGACCCTATACTCGGACTGGGGGGGCTACGTAGAGGGGTGGGTCACATGTCTTATGCCCTCTATCTTCCTCCTACACTGATTTCCTCTGGTGGCCTATTCTATACTGTCAGGAACTCCACTAATCTGGTGTTTTATAACATTGGTGTTGAGGTATCAGTTATAAGATATGATAAAACAGCCTAAACCTTTTTCACTCCAACAGCACTGCCTGTCCACTACCTTCTTTGTGTTTTCTCTCCCTGTCTCCCTTTGCTTCCCCGCTTAACGCACAGAGGTGCAGCACTTCCCTCTCTGGCTCACAATAGGAAATTCTAATAAAGACCGACATTTAGTTCCCAGAGAGGACTGGTGATGGTCACATGCACGCATTAAAATATATAAAAGATTTTGCTGCAAGACTAAAACAAGCATTGATCTTATAAAAGGTTGACCCCATTTTATGGGGTTAAACTATGAGAATACATGCAGGCAAGATGAAAATTGTTTTTGATTAATTAATTAATGAAATAATAAAAGTGTTTGTTTATTGATCAGTATCACCATAAATATAGACATGTTTGTTATCTACATTGATCAGATTCTAAATTGGGCCACAAAACAGGAAATGAAGAAGCAAAGCATGAAATATATGAGTACATTAAGCTGCCAAAGTAAGAAAGCAACATCATACAAACCGTTTTAGCAGACAATAAACAAATGTAAGTTAAACAATAAAAAAATGTTGTTATTTAGGTGTGTTCACATGCTAGCACTTACATTTGCACAATTTACAACCAAAGGTTTTAATTGCCTAGTAATAAACCTGAGTATCCTTCTAGTCAAACATTTTGACAAGATAATGGTGCTAGATAGATAGGATAGAAACATCAATACATTTAACCCTCAAAATTTGCATGGCCCCTGTGATGTGCCGGCGATGCGTCCATGGTGTAACCCACCTCTCACCCGTACCCAGCTGGGATAGATTGCAGCAACACCTGTGACCTGCGAGGCTGGAGGATTTCAGTCGTCTCGCTGTCAGGAAGATAGATGGATGGGTGGTTGATGGTGGTAGACGGTTCAAAATAGAAATATTAATACCATTTAAACTTCGGGGAAATTTTCATGGCAATGCGATCTGGATGTTCCCCACTCTTCACGCATAGGCAGCTGGGATCGGCTGCAAGAAGATAAATAACTGAATGAAGGAAACTTGCGTATCTGTACAAACTTGGGTTAAAATCATTCACTCAAGAAACTGCTGCTGTTTCTTGAGTGAAACCACTGACCTTCAACATACAGCTGTCCAGTTTGACAGCAGGGGCTGAAAATACAGCGCAGCAAAGGTTCACATGATTAAAACCAAATAATCAAAATTGGATTCATATGACCATTATACCTACTACTGGGCTGGAGACAGCAGAGTAATAATCTACAGATTTGACTGGAATTGTTTTCTATTTTATATCAGTCTAATTCATGTTAACTAGATAGACAGTCAGATGAATCATGATGTATATGGAATTTGCCGACGACAAATGAATTTTAAAGTTATAATAAAAATTTTCCTTAGAAATGAATGAGCACTTCTTCCAACTCTCCACCAAATACCATGAACTGTGTAATGAAATCAGGACCACTCTTTAACCACATGCCTGTGGTGACGAAAAGGAGAATAAACACAGTGGCATGCAATGTGTGTGTCTGTGTGTGTGCGTGTGTGTGTGTGTGTGTGTGTGTGTTTGTGTCTGTGCGCGCGCACTGCACAGTATTAATGCAGGGCACGGGAAAATACAGAGGAAATGTGACTATGCAGCAATTATTTTCCAAGAATACTTCCTTACACACACACACACACACACACACACACACACACACACACACACACACACACACACACACACACACACACACACACACACACACACACACACACACACACACACACACACACATAGGGACACAAAGAGAGAGAGAAACAAGATCTTGCTTCACCTCTGCATTTTGTTTTGGCAGCAAAAAACAACACAAAGCTGAGAGACCTGTATTGAAGAACGGTAACAAACACACAAAAGGAAAGGAAATTTGGGTCCTTCCCCACTAGAGGACTGAAACAACTTCTCCACTGAAATAAACTGCACCCCCCAGATATTTCTATTGTTTTAGAATAGGGGACATAAATTAACTAACAGTAAATGTCCTCTAGTCTCACCGGTGCCCATTTGTTTATTGGATTGGCTGCAGGATTAAACAAAAAATACACAACAGATTTTTTTTGAAGGTTTGTGGGATGACAGCTCTTGAATAAACCCCATGAAAATTTGGTGTGGATCCATGATTTTTGTTTTCACATTCTCTGACATTATAAAATAAGACATTTTTTGGCATTTTCTTAAATATATCAAGGAATAAAAACACATCAGGATTTTGAAAAATCAGGTGTATTTAGAGTGCTGACATCCATGAATGTTTACAATTTGATGCGGATTAAAAAAAAAACAAACTACTTCAATCTGATTTGAATTTTAGGCTTATATAAATCTGTAAATAAATCTTAAATGATTGTTTCAGGCCAATGAGCTTGATTAAGACAGTGGAGTGTTTTAATTTGAAAAAATGATGTTGGGCTCCTTTTAACTGTGAAAGAAAAATAGCTCCTCAGCATCGCTCCTAAAATTTTTCTTTAGAACATCAAAAAATGTTTTTTTAATGTTCTAAAAGTACGTATCTTCTGTCTGTCTCCACCTTTCACTCCGTGAGAACAGGGAATGTTATTTTGACCCATGGAGGGCTTGAGAGTAGAGAAACATCCACGGGCCATGCATGCGTTCCTCACATTCTGAACTGAAACCACATGGTGGGTTTAGCCCTAATGATATTTGGATGACTTTTATAAAGGGCGTCCAACATCCAATCCAGATAAGTGGGCACAGTATCAATGGTAAAAAGTAAAACATCCCCTCTGTCTCACACTGAAGGCTCAGAATCAGACATTGAATGCGTAGCATGAGCTTCACATTATTGCTCTGACTACATCATTTTCCACTTTGTCCTCTCATTGTGAGTCTGTGTAGTTTGAAACAAATCTCTCTCTCTGTGGCTCTGTCTCACACACTCGTACAAGAGATATGCACACAGAAAACAACACGCCCCTGTTATTACTGGAAAGTCACAACTGACATCCTCCTGCAGGCGGTAACGCACCAGCTGAACAGTCATACCCCAAGCTGGGATGCAAAAATAAAACGCTTCTTATGCCACAGCCCACAGACACTCTTAGAAAAACATATAGTTCCATTTCATGTGAAGGCAGCAGTCTGTCATTGTGAACACGTGCTGCTCAGAGTCTGTGATGACATGACGGCACCACCCGTTAGTATCCATCCTGTTGTGCTTCAATACTGGAGTCATCCATGTGTGTGTGAGTCTGCCGGTGTGTATGTGTGTGCTTGTCTTTATCTTTTCTCCCTGATGAGTGTGTGCCCCACCCAGAACCTTAACACAATCACATAGGATACTGTCATTCCTAGAAACCCATCTATACTCTGAGTAGGATCACATCATGAGATTTTCTTTGTACATTATTTTTAGGGACAGCTTTGCCACATATAGAATGCAATCAAAATTAAAAGCAAACAAACAAATAAACAAACAAACAAACAAATAAATAAATACATAAATAACATTTGTAATGTGCAAAACAAACTTTGGGTTCAAGTGTCCTATTCTGATCTACGGTAGACATGGTACAGCAATATGAGTCATCGGGTTTTATGTTTCTGTCTGTTTTAGAATAGAAACCCAAAATGTACTTTCCCTTTTGGTATTATGGTGTATTCACCATTGCCTTCACTCCATCCATCCATCCATCCATCCATCCATCTTCCACCGCTTATCCGGAATCGGGTCGCGGGGGCAGCAGCTTCAACAAGGAGCCCCAAACTTCCCTTTTCCCGGCCACATCCACCAGCTCTGACTGGGGGATCCCAAGGTGTTCCCGGGCCAGTGTTGAGATATAATCCCTCCACCTGGTTCTGGGTCTGCCCCAAGGTCTCCTACCAGCTGGATGTGCCAGAAACACCTCCTTAGGCAGGCGCCCCGGAGGCATCCGCACCTGATGCCCAAACCACCTCAACTGACTCCTTTCCACACAAAGGAGCAGTGGCTCTACTCTGAGCCTCTAGCGAACAGCAGTGTTTCTCACCTTATCTCTAAGGGAGACACCAGTTATCCGCCTGAGAAAACTCATTTCAGCCACTTGTATACGCGATCTCGTTCTTTCGGTCATGACCCATCGCTCATGACCATAGGTGAGGGTAGGAATAAAGATTTAACGGTAGATGGAGAGCTCTGCCTCTTGGCTTAGCTCCCTCTTTGTGACAACATCATCTGCAAAAAGCAGTGATGCAATCCTCAGGCCACCAAACTGTAACCCCTCCTCACTGTGACTACACCTCGATATCCTGTCCATGAAAATCACGAACAGAATTGGTGACAAAGCGCAGCCCTGGCGAAGGCCACCATCTACTCTGAACAAGTCCGACTTACTGCCGAAAACCCGAACATAGCTTTCACTTTGGGCGTACAGGGATTGGATGGCCCTGGGGAGAGGCCCCCTCACCCCATACTCCCGCAGTACCTCCCACAGTATATCCCTGGGGACCCCATCATACGCCTTCTCCAAGTCCACAAAACACATGTAGACTGGATGGGCATACTCCCAAGCCCCCTCTAGGATCCCTGCGAGAGTAAAAAGCTGGTCCGTTGTTTCATGACCAGGACAGAACCCACATTGTTCCTCCACAATCTGAGGTTCGACAATCAGCCGGACCCTCAATTCCAGCACCTTGGAGTAAACTTTCCCAAGGAGGCTGAGGAATGTGATGCCCCTGTAGTTGGCACACACCCTCTGGTCCCCCTTTTTAAAAAGAGGAACCACCGCCCCAGTCTGCCACTCTTTCGGCACTGTCCCAGACTTCCACGCAATGTTAAAGAGGTGTGTCATCCATGACAGCCCCTCAACACCCAGAGACTTCGGCATTTCTGGGCGAATCTCATCAACACCTTGGGCTTTGCCACCGTGAAGTTGTTTAACTACCTCGGCGACTTCGCCCCAAGAGACTGACTCGAATCCCTCATCATCCTCCAGCTCTGCCTCTGCAACAGAGGACGGGTCAGTTGGGGTAGTTGGATTCAGGAGTTCCTCAAAGTGTTCCTTCCACCGACCAACAACCACCTCAGTCAAGGTCAACAGTGTCCCATCCTTGCCGTATACAGCTTGGATAGTCCTCCGTTTCCCCCTCCTGAGGTGTCGGACAGTCCTCCAGAACAACTTTGGGGCCGTCATATAGTCCTTCTCCATGGCCTCTCCGAACTCCTCCCACACCCTCTGTTTTGCCTCCATCACAGCCGAGGCTGCAGTTCTTTTGGCCCGTCGGTGCCCTGCAACTGCTTCAGGAGTCCCCAGGGGCAACATGCCCCTGAAGGCCTCCTTCTTCAGGTGGACGGCTTCCCTGACCACCGGGGTCCACCATGGTGTTCTAGGTTTACCGCCCCTTGAGGCACCCAAGACCTTGAGCCCACAGCTCTCAGCTGCAGCTTCAGCAATGGAAGCTTTGAACATCGACCATTCAGGTTCAATGCCCCTAGCATCCACAGGGATGCACGAGAAGCTCCTTCGGGGGTGGGAGTTGAAGGCCTCGCAGACCGAGACCTCCTCCAGACCTTCCCAGTTCACCCGCACTACTCGTTTGGGCTTACCAGGTCTATCCAAAGGTTTCCTCCGCCAACGGACCCAACTCACCACCAGGTGGTGATCAGTTGACAGTGTCAACTGTTCGACCGAGTGTCCAAAACACACAGTCGAAGGTCAGATGATACGATCACAAGATCAATAATTGACCTCCGACCCAGGGTGCTCTGGTACTAGGTACACTTATGAGCAGTCTTGTGTTCGAATATGGTGTTAGTTATGAACAATCCGTGACTAGCACAGAAGTCCAACAACATAACACCGCTCGGGTTTAGATCAGGGAGGCCCTTCCTCCCAATCACACGCCTTCAAGTGTCTCCATCATTGCCGACGTGTGCATTGAAGTCCCCCAGAAGAACAATGGAGTCCCCTGCAGGGATCCCATCAAGGACCCCTCTTAGGGACCCCAAGAAGGCCGAATACTCTGAACTGATATTTGGTGTGTACGCACAAATAACATTCAGAGTTTTCCCTCCCACAGCCTTAAGGCGTAGGGAGGCGACCCTCTCATCCACCGGGGTAAACTCCAATACAGCGGCGCTCAGCCAGGGGCTTGTGAGTATCCCCACACCCACCCTGCGCCTCACACCTGACGCAACTCCAGAGTAGAACAAGGTCCAACCCCTATCCAGCAGTTTGGATCCAGAACCGAGGCAATGCGTGGAGGTAAGCCCCACCAGATCCAACTGGTAACACTCCACTTCCAACACAAGCTCCGGCTCCTTCCCCGCCAGTGAGGTGACATTCCACATCCCCAAAGCCAGCTTCTGCCACCCGGGTCTGGTCCGTCGTGACCCCTCTCGCCACTGCCACCCATGTGGCAGCACACCCGACCCCATCTGTCTGCCCTGCGGGTGGTGGGTCCACAGGGGTGGGAAGAATCCACGTTGCCTTTTCGGGCTGAGCCCGGTCGGGCCCCATGGCAGACCTGCCCACCAGGCGCTCGCTGACGGGCCCTCCGTCCAGGCCTGGCTCCAGACGTGGGCCCTGGGCTTCCTCCAGGCAGGGTCACTTGTTTCCCTTTTCTGTTTTTCATGGGATCTTCTGGAACCATTCTTTGTCTGGCCCTTCACCTGAGACCTGTTTGCCTTGGGTGACCCCACCAGGAGTGCAAGACTCCCGACAACATAGCTCCCAGGATCCTTAGGGCACACAAACCTCTCCACCACGATAAGGTGATGGTTCCTTGGAGAGGAACTATCACTATGTTCACTAATCCTGTACAAAATAGTAATGATGGTGTCATTGCTGTGAATCAAAAAAATAAACAAAGCGGCAACTCAGTGAGTGAAAAATTCTAAAACATTCTGTCAAGCTGTGAAGATCTGTAGATCATCATAAAAAACTAACAGAGAGTGAAGATAAAGAAGAAAAGGTGGAAGACATACAGAAAAGAAAGCAACAATTACAACTGCAATCATCATAGAAAGATTGCACATACCAGTAACTAAAATATCTGTTGATAATACAAGAAATGAATGAATGAATGAATGAATGGATGGATGAATGAATGAATGAATGAATGAATGAATGAATGAATGAATGAATGAATGAATGAATGAATGAATGAATGAATGGCCCTCCAGGCCAAGGGTAGTCCCTCCTTTTTAGCCTACTAACTACTTTGACCAAGTCAAAGTACCAAAATAAAAAAATATTTTTATTTATTTCTAAATATAATGATAATTCTTTATATGTACAATATGTACCTTATATAGCTGCATGACCCCATTTTGCACAATGCAACACAATTATCTCCATGCATTTTTCATCATGTCTTGAGTTTTGTCTGAATGAGTCATAAATAGGTGGGGCCCAGTAATGCCATCAAGGAGGCGTCACATTTCCTCATGTTGGGCTTCTTCTTCTTTTTAAGTTCTGGAAGTATCCATGAGCTCTGGGCTTCAGCTGAATGTCCGCTTGTAGAGTGAACATCTCATCTTCCACTCCAGAAGAGTTCAGATGAAACATTCTTTCATTCATTCATCTTATCATCTGCTTCTTGTGCTGTGTGGGTCATGGGGGTTGCTGGAGCCTATCCCAACTGACTTACGGCCGAGAGGCTGGGGACACTGAGTGTGGCGCTGATGCACCGCTGAGCCACACGAAAGACGAACAACCGCTCAGTCTCATATTCAGACCTACAGGCAATTTGAATGACCAATTCACCTGAAGTGCATGTTTTTGGAGGTGGGAGGAAGCTGGAGACCCTTGAGAGAACCCACGCAGACACGCGGAGTGACGCAAATGAATAAACTGCATGGCACTGCAGTATTGAGGAGAGATGTTGCAACTTTAATCTGAAAGCGTTTAGTATTTACTAATTAGTTGAGTCAGCTGCTTTAAGGAATGCCTCTTTGACCGTATCTCTGTCTTGGAAGGACTTCTTGTTCTTAACCAAGAGGTGACTCACCTGGAACGATCCTTCAGTGTTGGCTTCGACTTTTGGAGTTGGTTGAGAGGAAAATGTTTACTGTTAGGGCAAATGGATTTTCACCTTCACCTTTCTCTTTCGGCGGCAAGAGAAAGGTCAGTATCATAGTTTCTATGAACAATTCGAAAATGCCTGCAAAGGATAATCATAGACAAAGGGTTAATGGAATAATACTAATACTAACTAATAATAATACTATGTAAACATGATTGTCAACAACAATAACATCTACCACAAACCGTAATCCATGTGGCAAAGTGAAAATCATTGCTATTTCATTTGGAGAAAAATAAATGCAGCAAATAAAGCAGAACTTAATTTAGCCTGATTATCAATGGAGCCATTGGACTTTCTGAGATTGTGCTGTCACTGGTTCACCTTAACTCAGTTGAATGATGCACAAGACTTATCTGTGTATGTGCAGATAGTCGTACATGCCCTGTGGAGAAGCATTGTGTAGAGTTCCTCGTTAGTCCTTGATATATCAATGCCTGAAAGCCCGTACCTAAAGGATGCTGCTGCAGCCATCTACCCTCATGCACAGGCCCAACGGTTCAGCAGACCGCAGGAGGGCAACCTTATCAGCAAGCAAAACAAGTGCTTCTGCTGACAATTAACTGTCGCACAATGACTGGATATCTCTGATAACCTTTTATTTGTTCCTACTGCACATCACCACTCATGCAATCTTGTTCCAAGTGTGACAAGCAACAGAGATGTGAGCTGAGGTGAGTCCAAATCTCCCACGACATATTGCACATTGATCAGATAGAAGCCTGTAGCCGATGTGCGTTCACCGGCGTCTTGTTTTCTTTTACACCACACAGCTCTGTGGTGAGGTTGTCCAGCATGACCTAAATGATCCTAACAGTTCCGGACGTCAGTGTGTCACTGTGTGATGGGAAAGTGCCCTCTAGTGGCCAAACTATGTAATGAAAAATATGTTGGAGTAAAAGTAATAAAGGTGAATATTAAATATTCAGTTCACAGAACAAATTTGTGTGTGTGTGTGTGTGTGTGTGTACAAAATAAAATAAAAATCCCTGTAAAAACAGTAAATATAATAAACTTGATGAAGTATCAGCATATAATGCCCTGGATTATTATTTTCATTCTGCTATTAATGTATGTAGTTGATTAGCAAAAACAATTTAATAATCAATGATTAATTTAATTTGATTTAATTAACAACTTTTGTTTGTTGGGCTCAGGATCCTGTTATAAACAGGACGCTCAAATGAGCGAGGATTACACTTGTTACTTGAAGTAAACTAACAAATCTTGTGATATCATAAAGGTCATATCATAGTGATATCATAAAGGTCAATTAGAGTTCATCCAATCAGACTAATACCAGAGAGGTTAGTGCAGCTACGTATGCGTGTCTCTTCTCTAATACTTTGGGAGGCAGAGTAAAGATCAGATCAATCCATTGTAACAGCAAGGTTAAAACAAGACCAGAGACATTTACAATGCTCATCAGAGCTCTATTAGAAACATGAAATCTTTACTAACACGCAGTCACATAAATAAGATCACATAGCCGTCACAGGACCATCCAGAGAT
Organism: Antennarius striatus; assembly: GCF_040054535.1. NCBI lineage: Eukaryota > Metazoa > Chordata > Actinopteri > Lophiiformes > Antennariidae > Antennarius > Antennarius striatus. The sequence continues at coordinate 15,057,115 of NC_090780.1, read as the reverse complement.
GACGACAGGTGAGAAGTGATTGCTCGGATTGGCCTATTTGACAAGTGAAGTAATCCTTATTATGTCAAGAACCACTAAATAGTGTAAAACAGACATTCCACCATTATTTTAAACCACAAAGGTCAGTCAATCTGGAAAATTGCTGATTTGAATGTATATTAGGTTATCTGTTACAAAGACCTCCTAGTGCTATGCTGAAACAGGGTCTTGTGACGACCAGGAAAGGAAGAACAGGATTACCTCTGCTAATTACCAGCATCTCAGATTAGAGCCTGCATGAATGCTTCACAGAATTCTAGGAGAAATATGCAGGTTATCCATGTAAACTAAGAAACTACAGATGCTGACTTGTGAACTGTGTTCTGATAACAAGCCGGATGTTCCTTCTCCTTTTTAGCCTGGAGGCTCAAGCATCCATGATTTCCAAAAGGGATTTAAAACCAGTTTTCCACATAAATTGTGTGATGAAGATGGATCCTTTGTACTGTGTTCAACATACTGTTGTAGATTTGAAACATGTCATTTGCATTTGCACATGCCATACCACCCAACATGCCAATATTGCCATGCCAAAAAGTAATTAACCCATGTTGATTATTAAAGGACTGATTATTTTATTTATTTGGGTTTACTGTGATTTCCTTATAGGTGGTATGGAGTGTGATGTTGGATGTTATTGCATGAATGGTGAATCTTCTTATGGTACTTTATAAATAGCTATTAAAAGACAGAGGCAGCATTTAAAGAACATGTTCTTTTTTATTGAAAATATTTTATTGTGTAAATGTTAACTAAAAATATTTGCTGCAGGACTAAAACATGCATTGATCTCAGGAAAAGTTGACCCCCTTTAGTGGTGTTTAACTATGCGAATATATGCAGACAAAGGGAAAAAATTAAATAAAAAATAAAGAGCACGTTCTGCAGTATTCATCAAACTGATTCATGTATGAGATTTCACTCCTTATATAGATGAACATTGATTGCAGAAAAAAAAATCACACAGCCAACTTCTATGTACAACTGTTTATTTTTGATTTCCAAAACATCTGACAAAAATAACATTACATAAACACCAATTTATAATAGAAAAAAGATCTTTGAAAAAATGAGACAAAAGATAAATTGCCATTACATTAGAATATAAGTGACATTTCGATAATTGGAGCCATATCATGCTGATCTACACAGGCAGATTATGGCAAGTAGATTAATCATTATGCATAAGTTACAAACATTACATTAAGTGCTTTTGTTGGTTTAGGCATGTTTTTAGTGAATGTGGCATGATTTGGGTTCACAATGCAGGGTCAGAATTCAATGCCAAATTCAGATTTGCTCCTCAAAAACGATCAATACTCATGGCTGCCTAACTTCCTAAATGAGAGGCCAATCTCTAGACAACCTTTTGACTCAGATAAAGTGAAGCCAGCTTCATTAACCCTCCCCTGCATTAAAAGGCTCATATTATGGCACACAGCTCGGGGCAGAAGTGACCATGGCAACACTGTTTCTCAGTATTCACTGATCACTAAAAACTTTTCTTTTATTCAGTGTTTACCTGAAGCAGTTTGACATGAATACAAAAATATTTTGCAATAAAATGAGTTGTTGCTCCATTAACACGATACTAGGATCTGAAAGGAATTTATTTATTTTTTTCAATAGTTTTACAATAATCACCACTAAGTTGTGTATGTTTCAAAAGACAGTTTTCCAGTGAGGCTTGTCTTGCCACTGGGGCTGACACTTTGGACCATGCCTACATTATGTAGTGTCAATAACGCACAACTTGGTGACGCTCCAGATAAAAAGCAGCATTGCATGGATATTGAAAATTTTCTTCTCTTATTTTGACTTGTTAGACCAAACACTGGCAGGGAATGATGACTTTAGGACAGGAGGAGAGGTGAAGAGACACAGACAATATGGAGGAAATATACTGAATGAGGGACAAAGTAAGGATGGCTACTACAGAGCAAAGACCTCGCTAACAGTACCAAGCAGAGCACAAAAGCATCTTGTTTCTCCTACTGTCACCACGTCTTTCAGCTGGTTCCCTCTTTACAGCTACATTCACTCCACTCCCCTTCAGTCTGCCCTTTAGGACTATAAAAATGAGGATACATGGCAACAATTTCAACAGCGCGCCCTATTGACAATTACCAACATAATCCAAATGATAGCATTAAAGGACAAAGAGGACTGACCGGACGGAAGAGTTACTTTTTTGGGGGAGTGAATGCAGCCTCATCCTAGCCTGTCTGAGCCCTGCTGGTCAGGCACTATATTAAAAAAAAACAAAAAAACCCCAAAAAACTCCTGGTATTTTGTGCGTTAAAAGGCAATGGTAAGTTTGAGAGAAAATAAAGTACAAAAAGAAATATATGAATGACTTCATTAACTGGACTCTCCCAAATCTGTGAGACATCTGAGGTAATCATTGAAGTATGACTCATTAGACAGCAATAAATACATGGATACAAATATTACAAAAGTAAAAACAGAGGCAAATGCTTAACGCGAAAGCAAAATCGGAGCTAAAAGAGGTAGTTTTTTTTAGGTAGATTATGGTGTACATCCATTTTGGACACTCCTTTTATGTAAGAACTACATTAAGTTGACTCCATTACAATCCCTGTCCTAATAAAACAAATGGAATAATGAAGAATGAAGAAATAAAACAAAAAAACTTTGCAGCTGATTTCTATGAATGACATCTTACATGCTTTTACATAGAGGGTTTGTAATGGCAACTGTGATACAAAGAGCAAAAACAACCAACAACCTAAAATCAAGTAGGCTGTAAGTGTAGCTTGCTGGTGATAATGTACCAGACGTTCTGTAATAAAAGCATTGTTACTGTGTTATTCTGCCAATTATAAGGAAACATTACCAAAGGTGGGTCCATCTTATTTGACAGCAGATGTCCCTTGATGTGTTTTTCAAGTTTCTGTATTTTAACAACTGCAATATAAAGTTAAAAACATACAGGTTCAGAGCAGCCTGTCATGGTAAAAAAAAAACCCAACAGGAAACTCTGGGGATGCATCATATTTACATTCTTAACCGTAATTGTTATGATGTTGTACACAGTTTCTTGGTTCTGGAACTCACTGGGAAAAAACTCCCAAAAAGTCCTAACATTTAATCAAATATAGAGTTATAAAATGGAAGCTGACATTCCCTTCTCCTATGATAAAACGTTAAGTGAGAATTTGCCTAACGCTGTGGGCTACTGACTGAAATCTACTTATTGAATTAGCAGTTATATGATACATCCTCTCGACTCTTCCTGTTCAGTTCCCCAGGAGCAACTCCTCTCTTACCCTGTTCTCGTGTGGAGTGAACTTTCCCCCATGGCACTTACATGTTCACCAAACCTCCCACTGTATTTAACATACAAGAATCATCAACACTGGATCTCAATCTTAAAACATAGAACAGAACAAATTCAAATCCATATCCACATACAGAAGTATGTATTCAGAGAAAATCATCATGGAGCCTCCTTTCAACTTCAAAAGTGTTCAGTAACCAAGCACGTCATACCTCTCATTAACTGGTATACTATACATATGAGTGGTACTGCCTAAAGACACTCAAGTCTCAACTCCTTGAAGTTCAATCACAGCAGAGAGATTTGTGGGACACATGGACTTTTATATATTATATATATATATATTACATATACTAAGTAAACACAGTGATTTTCATGAAGAAAACCAAACTAAATATGATTATGTGAACATGGAAACAACCATAAACTATTTAACCCATCTGTGCTATGCAGACCACATATGTGTCTATCCCCGAATATCAGCTGATGGAGTGTCACAGTGACAAAAGGCCATCTGGAAAAAAAGCCACAGTGACTTAAAGTCCTATTCTAACCTAATCCGGTTGGTTTAAAAACAAGTGGACCAAAACAAATTAAAGCCAAAACCGTTTTCAGCTCAACAATGCTGATGCTCAATCTCTCCCTCTCTCCGTCTTCCTCAAAGATCATGTCCTTTCATAAAGGCAGCTTTTGGTCTGACTTGAGGACAGCTAAAGGAAATATTATTTGCCCAATAGATTGACAACTCAACTCTACATGACAGCCAAGTTGTCTTTTTGAAATCCTCTGATTTTGTCAGGATTTTTACTTCTTGGAGGAACTGTCTTGATATTAACAGACATATCATTCCGTATATGTTTTGCATAAACCCACATGCAACAATCCATACACCACTGGCCTCTAAGCATAAGCATATTTGGTTTTTAGGCCAACAGATGCTGTCTGATGAAGCATAAGCCAAAGATGACAGCAGAGAGGAGGCATTCAAGTTCCTATCATTGATGCGCTTATCTTCCAAAAGCCATAAAGATCACATGAGTTTAGTAGATGATATAACGAGAACATCCATGGCTCTGGAGCCATCCTCTGGATGTGCTTTAATGTTTCAGGTGTATAACTAGCTTGGTCTATATGGCTTGTACATTGAGAGCAGCACGGTATGTTTAGCTTTCTGAACATGAACCTTGGAAATTCAGCAAATATATCAAACCACCATTAACCAAATAATATTCTGATAATTCCAAATCAATCAATAGGAACAACAACAACAAAACATGAAAAAAATCGCTTAGTGTCTCAGAACATGGTTACAATGAGTCAAAAGCAAAAAGTGTGGGGGGGGGGGTGAGTGGGGGTGTCATTATTGTCTTTGCATATATATTTCTGAAAAATGTTTCCTTAAGAAATACCTAGGTAGCCCTATGTACAGCAACAGACATATTAGATTTACTGTTTTACATAGAAATGGTATTTACACAATGCAACCACTAGAGGGCTGCGCAGCATACATCATCATACAGGAAGGCCTGGGTGTAGATCCACAACTCCACTAAAACCAGGCCGTCCGACATTCTAAAAAAAATCCACTTCCCTGTCAGAAAATGAGAGGGGTGTGATATCTGTGGAGGTCCGAAGCAGCTTCCAAAGCTCTCCACCCGCTGAGCTCACGGTACTGAGGAGGAACAATTCATGGAATTGTCATTAAAGATGAACAGACATGTCAAACAAAAATCATCAATTGAAATTAAATCCAAATCTATGCCAATTCCAAGCATGGTATGCAGCTATATATATATTACCAATACAAGCCCCTTGCTTTGGCCTCAAAATACTATTCCAGTTAGATTTGGCATATTAGCCCTTTAAAATCTGTGATAATATAGATAATGTCTGTACATCACTACAGAGGCTTAAGTAAATGGTGGTATAACAGTGCTTAGGATACATGTGCTAGTAGCTAATTATTTACAAGGAGGAAACACCTTGAACAAAGGAGAAGAATAGAGAAGGACAATTTCAAAAGAAGAATAAGCCACACTGTAGGCTTTGTTTGATTGAAAGTTAGCTGAGTAAAAGTCGCACATTTAGTGGCTAAACCTCGCCTCGAAATCAGGCACCCCAAAGTCCAACCAAAACATCAGTAAAATGAAGACTATGTTATGTACTCTGAAGTAAATCTAGACAATGACACTTTCCTTCATAGACTGTGAGGCCTGTCAGTCAACTTGCCAACATGTGAAATGAACCATGGAGCAGCCAAGTTATTTTAGGTACAGGAAGCTTTTTGAGAAAGGAGTTAACCATACTTTTGGTGAAAGGTGAAAGGCATGTGTTGTTTAAGGTCACAAACAAATATTGTCTCAGCAAAAAAAACAAAACAAACAGAAAATAAAAGATTTCTGACCTATTAAAACCTCAAAATAATGTGCAGGACCTGCTTTTCCACTGACAAACTGAACTTTCATCCCTACTGTATTTCAGTTATTGTGTGTAAAAGTGACTCGTTTCACAGAGGTGAATATAAAACATCCCCCGTAAAACGAAGAGGTAGCTCAACTGAATGGCTAAATGAGTAATTGAGTAAGCTTGTGTTGGTGTGTGCGGATCACAGACACTAACAAAATGTCCAGGCATTTGAAGCAGCTGTTGGTTGATTTAAAAACAAACACTGAAGTAAATAGGCAGCAGCTCTATGTAAAGTTTGATTTGTGAAGTCCTCATGTTTGCCGTCTCAGCATCTCCTGGCTCTTTTATGCCAAAAACGCCACACGCACACGCACGCACGCACGCACACACACACGCACGCACACACACACGCACGCACGCACACACACACACACACGTACGCATGACTCATGCACGCATAGACATGCACACACATCACTTTCGCTCTTTATCCTCCACACCACCATTTAGCCCACTTCCCGCATCTCTGCCTTTCTCCACCGCTACGTTTAGGACGCATCTTCTAGGAGACTTCGCTCCCGAACACCTCCAGCACCAGCGGGGTGAGCTGCATGCTGTGCTCAGGCTGGAAGGAGAGCGAGCGGTACTGCTTGGAGTGCTCCTCATTGAGGCTGCGCAGGTCGGCCAGCTTCTGAATCATCTTGGCGTAAAGGAGCCGTCCTCCAGGGTGGTGAAGCTGGATGAAGGCCTGCAGGGTCTCTGACAGTCGGTCTTGGAGGGCTTCGATGCGTGCATGATCCTGTACGCCTGGGCGATCTGCAGGAGAGGACATTAAAGATATTTAAATTTGTTACGCAAGTAAAATCAACAGATATGAACGATTAATCTTGAAGTATGTCATTAGAAAACCGAGGCCTACAAGGTTTTTGTTGATTGTGAATCATATTTATACCAGAACAAATCTTATGATCACTGTGTTTGCATCCGTTCTATCCTGGTCAGGTGGCTTGCTATTTTTAGATCAAGGGCACATCCATGCATACTTAAAAAGATTCCGCACATACACAAATGAATACAAATATCCATGCATGCTTGCTTGCATAACTACACATGTATAATACATGCTCTATATTTTCTACTGATGAACACTGTAGCGTGGACATGAAGGTGTACCAAAAAGAAGGCTAGTGCTCACCAGAGAAATGAAACCCGCTATCCCCGGATGGCAATGCGTCAACTGACTTTAAAAGCACATGTTGAGCTTTTGCTACAGAAAACTATACATGAATATATACTCTCTTTGAAGAGCAAAAATAAAAAGGAACGTAACAGATCACTCATGAACAATTCATGGTGACCTGCTACGTATTCCCTCCTCCACTCCGTCAGACCTTCAGTACCTGGTGAAAGCAGGCAGATGGCCATCAGCAGCACATGTTCCTCCTCTCGAAGGTTGAGCTTCTTCAAGCCGACCTGGAACTTCACCAGAGGCTCCAGCAGCTCCAAAGTGTGTCCCGCTGCAGAAGGAGGACACAACACGTTACAGAGGAGTGGCTCCATACTGTATCACAGAATGAAGGCCCTCCAGGGAACGTTACCATGTATGAATATTTCATTCTGGTTGTTAGACTCATGTCAGGGGAGGGGGTTTTTTTGCCTGCTGTTTACTCTCTAGCATGTTAATTAAGAAGTAATGGATGGGAAATTCCATTTATCTGGAATTTTAAATTTGATCCACGTACATGGCACATCTCTGGGGTGAGCTTTTTTTCTAGCAATGTAAATGATTATCAAAGCTCAAAGCTGTTGAAGTGCTGATGAAATTGTATTTTTAAGATCCAATATTTTCATGAATAATAAAATACTTAAACACCGCATTCCACCTTTAGTTGAAACAGTTGTTATTGAGACATTAAATTAGGATGCTTTTTTTAAAAAAAAAAAAGCTTTTTCCTGGAAAAACTTGTTAACTGTACCAAATTATTTGATTTATTGGTCAGTCCAGGAGAATCACTGTACTTGGCATTGACATACTGTATATTTCTAAAAACATATACAACTGTGACTATAATGTATAACTTTAAAAAAAACACAGACTAGAATCAAAATACCTCAAAGTAATGAGTACAAACTGTTTGTTTGTTTGATGAAAACTTGTGTACTTTTACGGTTGATGAGTGGACATATGTATGCACATAAGACATTTTACAAAGAGAAGCACAACACAGCTGCTTTGTACGGTCCAGACTGGTTGTTTTGTGCGATGACCAGGTTAGACATTCTTTGGTTAATCCCAAAGAGAGTTTCGTTCGAAAAGCAAATGGAAGAAAAGCCCTCGGGGACTTCTGTAAACGCATTGGACTGTTTTCTGTAGAAAAACATGCCTTACCATCATTTTCCTATGGTGTGTGTTTGTGTAAATCCGTGTGAGTACAGGTTGCTGCCTGTAAGCTACACACATTTCCTTGTCTTCCTCTATCATACAGTACACATCTTACTGATACCACACTAATGATCCAGTCACCTCATTACCTTTACTTCCTTCAAGACCTAATGAAAGACTTACTGACCAGCATGTGTTTTTTTCCTTTCTTGAACATTCACATACATGCTCCTTATCATCAGCTTGTCTTCCACTTGTCAAAATGTACATTTGGCAGTATTTAGACTGACCTTTGGTGACATCACTGATCTGGTATTTAAAGTCAGGCCCGCCACAGCTCCAGGACATGTCTTCCAGATTGAAGCTCTGATTTGAGCGCAGCATGATCACCTCGATGGCACTGGACTTGAGCAGAGCGATCTGGTCCTCTGCAGTTAAATCCCTGCATAGGACAAATGTCACTAAGTTTGTGATGCAATCATCCCATAATCAATCATCCCATAATACAGGTAACCAGTAAAAATTCCACACGTATTATCCCCTTTCATGGTCTTAATGTGCAGCTGCTGTCAAATTAATTGAAAAGGTCTTGGTTATAAATGGCTCAGTGACTATGGGTGAAGATCAGTCAAAATCTACTAGGTTTATTTTACACAGCTTCTGTTAAGCCTTGTGTATTGAAAATTCAAACCATCCTGCACGCAACTAATGTTATGAAATGTCTCTTGATGTTTACAAAATGAAGTTATTTTAAGTAAGAGGAGACATGATTTAAACCTGCAGATCTTTAGGGGAGGGCTGGGTTGTTCTTCAGGGCTTAGGCAGAAGATCATAAAATGACAAACATTCCAAAGATAATCTGACCACCTCCATCAATCGCCGCCAGTGGGAATGGCAACTTTCAGGAAATACATGCCTCGACTCGTTTCAGCCTTGACTTTGGAATGACCTCCAGTCACTGGGAGACTGTCTTTGTTAACAAACTCACTGGGTTTTAGATAAACCCACTGAAAGGCAGCAGTTGCCATTTGTGGAGGATGAGGAACAAACAATGAAAAGGCCTCAGCCAGTAACGTTGCTTTAGGGACACAAATAATTCTTTATTTTACCGTCAAGCTGAGCTGCAGAGAATTCTTTTTATCGTATATTGTTTTCTTCTTATCTATTAACAATCATCCATGTAGCACTGAAAGTTAAACATAGCACAACTTTACTGTATCAATCTTATCAGCTCATACACAAAAAAATGTGTGAACAAATAGATAGGCTGAGGATGATCATGATGACAAGCAGATGACTGCTGAGGAACAGAAGAGTGTTTTTCCTCTACGGTTAGATAATCACCGACTAACCTACTTAAAGTGCTGAACTTCACTCTCACAACATGACTGTGGCAACTTTATCCAGTGATGGAAGAACACATCATGAAACATTGTCCAGAGTGTGCCAGCTAGCTGTAATAAACAGTCTATCAGTAATCTGTGGCCTTTAGACCATGGCACTGTGGCGCACTCGACTAATCAGGCAGAAAAACAAGTTTGTGTGCAAAGTCTTCAAAGCACATTCGGGTAAAAAGTCACTCAGAGATGCATGAATAATAAAAGAACATGAAACTTCTTTCTGTACACCTGAATCAATTTCTTTATGCAAACATTAATTCCACAAAGAGATGAAGTCTATTTTGAGATCACATTGGTAAGATGTGACCAGTTTACCGTTATATTTTGATCATTTGTGTTCTTGAAAATGTTTTTTAGTAATCTTGTGTTGGACATTGTGAACAGAGACTAATGTTTTAGCCTGCCTTTTTTACTGAGGAGTCAAATTCTCTAGATAAGACATGTTTGTTTTCTGGCTAATAACAGTCATTAACAGATAATGCAGAGTGATGGGGTCAAAACTATGACGGATGGGATGACGCTCACCACTCACTCACGTACCTGAAGCCAGGGATCATCTTGGCAAAGCCGATGACCTTCTGGATGCTGTAGGAGACCAGGTCTGCCAGGTGGGGCAGCATGGAGAAGCTGGAGCCCTCCTCCTCGCTGGAGTCGGGGCTGCTACCCTGCTCGTGGTACATCATCAGCAGATTGTTGAAATTCATTTTGGTGTCCACAGACTCTGCAGTGAGCAAATCAATAAGGGAAAGGGGAAAAACATGAAAGAAGGTTGAGAGGAAAGAATGGAAAAGGGCTCGTACACCAAAGCACAGGATCATCACACGATTATTTAATGATTACACAAAATAATAGCAGGGTGTGTGTAGAAGATTATGTGCCATTACAACGCTAGCATCCCCTTTCTACAAATTTACTCGTAGATCCGTTTCCATGGGTCAGGACGTTCCCCACTCATTCAGCAAGTCTCATGAAAACCTGTCACAGCGTATATGTCATTAATAAAAAATAGTGAGAAAAGCAATATGTTTGAGGAAATGAAAAGAATTCATGAATTATGTTTAATGGGCAATGAAAATGAAAATTTTATGATTTCTTCCTAGGCATAAACAGGTGTTTGACAAACTTATGGTTTATATAGTCATAAAAGCCTCATCTCAAAATATTAGACAGAAACACAGTTATAAATCTAGAATCTGTTTCTTTTTCACGTATAATCTAATCGATTGTTTATTGCTATTTGCCTGAACAAGGTCCATTAAAGTTGCTGTGATGAAAAGGCATGGGTTCTCTCTTGTCATGTACCCAACCCTTCTACAGAGGATCATGCACGTCTATCAAGCCAAGTCTGTCTGACAACCATCTGAGGATGAACTATACTCTCTGTTAAACATCTCAGAGCTTTCCAAGGTCACAGGACAGCTAAATGACTATGCATCTAGATTGTGGAGTGTTTTAACCTTTGCCTCTATTTCTTGGTGATGTAACAGAGGCACAAGAAAGCCCTTTAGAGATGACGGTAACTATTGCCAGCAAACTACTACACAACGACTTAACAGCTCAAGAAGACATTTATGGATCCCAATCTCATTATAAAGCAGAGAAAAACATTTCCTACTCTACTAATAGATCCTACTCTATGCAGTCTGATATGTTCGACTGTTACACAGTCCAGTAAACATTGTTGTATGTTCTTGTATAAGGAACTTTAGACCAATGCAAATCCCAGACTGAAGTTCCTTGAATGCAAACACATGTAAAGACACCTGGTCAATAAAGATTATTCCAAAGTAATTACTAAAGTAATACCGTATATTGTATGAGCAATACCGTCGTTAGAAGAATAGTTAAGAGACAGAAAAATATTTCCAGGCAAGACAATCACAATATTATCTACAAGAAAAGGAATGTAGATTGTACAAAGGTGAGAAATTAGCTGAACTGTGTGTGGTTGAACCAGTATTTAAATTAGGGATTTCATAATATTGTGATAAATTGATATCTGTGACTTGTTGATGCCACGACTTTTATTTTGATATCCTTGTCGAATGACATTAAGCAAGAATCTCACTGACAAAAAGTTGCCCTATGCATGGGGACAATAAACTATAACAAACTTATAAATAAACAAACAAGCAAAACAAATAAACAAACACCTGAGAAAGCATTACCTCTTGACACAGAGGCAATCATGGAGTGAAGCCTGCATTTTGATGAAAGAAAGGATTGACTAAAAATACACAACTGTCAGGGCAGTAGGCATGGGACAAAAGGTTATATGGCAGTGATGATAAACATGCAAAGCATGAAGAGCTGACAGGGGTTGTTTAGATTCATGTCTCTGCTGTGTGTGTGGGAGGTCGGCCGTATGACAATATTCCTTCAGTCGAACGCTGAAGAATACATGGACAAGGTAATGCTTACTACTAGGAGTACTGTGTCTATGGGTAGCAACTTATCCAAAATAAAGCAGATTATCAGAAAGTATATTAGCAGGCAAACAAATGAAATAATAATACCAAAAAAAATGCCTTTAATATTAAATGTGGATATTTTCAAGTCAATAATACCTCTGGACAGGTCACACACCCACTTTTCCTGTTTTTATTATAACACATACATACATATATACAGTATATATATATACACACACACATTTATATATATACACATATATATATATATACACATTGACACACACACACACACATATATATATACATACACACACATATACTGTATATACATACATACTTATTTTATATATATACACATATACATATATATACATACATATATACACACACACACACACACACACACACACACACACACACACACACATATATATATATATATATAAATATATATAAAACAACTTTAAATGTAACCTAAAACAGCCATTGGTTCAGATTGATACCTGGAGAGTGGCTGAAGGAGTCAGAGGAGGCGTCGGACAGAGAGTGAAGGGAGGCAGCCCTACTGGCACTCCGTGTCACTGGACCTTCACGCACAGGAGGCTTCACAAGAGAAAGGGGCAGAAAGAATCTGGATTGTTTAAAAGATCTAAACACTTTGAACAAAACAAAAAGCATAAAAAACTTCAAACACTCAGGATGCCCTGACACAGGTAAATTTCACTGAGGAGAGATGAGTAGAAAGAAATAACTTTGTACGGTTTCCTGTTGTGCACAGGCAATGAGTCAAGCAGCTATCTTGGTATGCTTCAATGTTGAAACTTTAAAGTTGAAATCAGTCTCCAGTCTTCAAGCAAAACATACGAAGAGTGTTAATGATTGTAGCATGGCAGAGCTGGCTCTGGTTCTTATCCATCAATCTGAACACTATCTTAACAAGGTCGCGTTTAACTGTTAAAAAGAACAACAAACCTATTTTATATAAAAACCAAAACAAAATACTTGAAACTAAACACTACTTAGAAAGAGAAGACCTTCACTGAGGAAGCTCAGAAGACTCAGAAACAGCCTGTGAAGATTAGACCAACATAACAAGTCCTTGACCTTAACACCTACCTAAAGAATCTGGAATCACATAGGTATTATTATTAGTGCTGTCAGGCGATTAAAAAAATTAATCAAATTAATTACAGGATTTGTAATTAATTAATCTAATTAATCGCATTTTAATCTCATACCTCCTAAAGGCCCCCAAATAAAGAATTTGAATTCTAGGACATTACAAAATTGTAGTGCATGACTAATCAACAGAATACACCAAGATTTGCTGCCAAGATTTGAAATCCACATTTTTATTGGTTAAGAGTGCTTTATAAATGAAAATCAAAAGAAAAAAGGTCAAGCACATCAGCAAACCAATTAGGCCAGGCGAATTTCTCAAAAATGCAATAAAAATAGTTAAATGACATAAATAAAATTCAGAAATAAAATAAGGTTCAGTCTCAAATTCTTTAGTAAAAAAAACTATTTTTTTTCTTCAAATTTAAGACATTAGTATATGTTTTATTGGTGTATTTAATGAATTGTGCATTAATGTCACCTTTTTCAAAGAACAAAACCAAGACTGCATGAACTCACATGAAATGACCTACCTGCTGTTGTTATTGAGAGACTAGTTCAGATATGCATGGCTTCACCGAGGCAAGTGCTACTATGATGTCATTTTCACAGCAAAGTCTGTTTTTGTTGTTTTCCATGCAGCTTAAGGAAGTGCTCCTTTATTTTTGCCAGTGCCAGACTGGAGTTGCTAAACTTGACATTGCAAATCATGCAGAACGCTCACTCCCATCACGTTCCGTTATACAGTACATGTAAATTCACGTTGCAAATATTCGTCTGACCACTTTCTTTTTTTTGCTCAACATAGTTACCATGAATTAAATTATAAAGAAAGCAATCAGATGACGTACCATCATGACAGACATAAATCGACTGAGTGCGCAAAATCCCCTCTAGCACAGTTAGGCTAATCGATGTAGTGTGATCACCTGCAGCCAGTGATGGCTAAGGGGGGTGTCTCATCACGAATTGACACGATGTGTCAAACGTACACAGTGATTCCTGTATGTTCTGCAAAAACACCCGAGTGGGCTTGCCTCGCTCTCCTGTGTCACGTCCATCTCTGTTGTCAGCCACCCTGCTTTTGACAAGTGGTGAAGGTATGAAGTGACGTCAATGCAGCCTACGGGCCAAATTTAATATGCTTGTGCATTGACTTGCCACTCACGATTGTGTTAATTTTTATAGCGCGTTAATTAACAGCGTAAAATTAATCTAATTAACGTGTTAAACTGAGAGCCCTAATTATTATCAGTTTGATAGTAATTTAAAAAAAACATTCAAGGTTGGTGAGGGGGTGGGGGAGGTAATTCAAATGATTTTTAATCACTGGGTGGGGAATTATGTTCATTATGTTGGAGCAGGAAATAGACATATAATGTTGCACGGATGTTTTTGCAATTATTTTACAAAGCATTTTTCTTTCAAATACTTTATGGTTAATCGCTTTACGTTTATTCAAGTATCAACCACTTTATGGTTATTCATGGAAATCCATGTAAACAAGCTAATAGCAGCGAAAGTGTGATGTCCTTGACAAAGCTAATAAATGTGACAATGAAACAATATGACTATGAGAAGTGTATCATGACACAAACCCTGAAGCGGCAGAAGTCGGAGTAGGAGTCATCGTATGTTTTGTGGTGAGCCTCCACCAGCGTTGCAATGACCTGACTCTGTTCATCGGTAAGTCGCGGTCGTCGGGCCTCCCTCTCTGCCTCACGCTGCGCCTCCTCATCCTTTCTCCGCTGAATCAGATCCTTCTTTCTCTGCACTTCCTCATCAGTCAGAATGACTGAAGGTATAATGAGACAAAAAGTGGGTGACAAAAAGGGGGTGTTAGAATCAAACACACATGAAAAACAAACTGATTTAAAAAACAAAAAAGGAGGTGAAGCAACAACATGAGGAACAATGTTTTTAAGACAACAGATATTAAGAAAATCAAATTTTTTTCAGGTACTCCCTAACCCGACCAACTCCTAGAATCTGGTAAACAAATGTTTCCTGCATCAATGAATATTTGGAATTTTATGAATTCATGGCCGGGACCAAATCAAAACGATCGGATTTTGCTAGAGTGCAATTTGTGACATAACAAATTGTGCTCTGTGATTGGACAAAGTGATTCACGATATTGATTGTTTGACATCCCCAAAAGGATGGCCATACCCGACAGGGAGTTTGTTCAGGCTATGGTAGCATTGTGCGGTAATGTCGTAGCTCAGAGCTACACTCTGAAAGTTCATCACAAACTGTTGAAGTCAGCTAGCATTTGGCTAACTAGTTAGCTCCGCATCAGTCATGCTTGTGTGTGTGTCCGCTAAAGGCGTATCCCCATCAACATAGCGAACACAGCTGCATCAATCCACACCGCTCCTAAACAAACAGCCTCAGCCTTTATTTACAGCCTAACAGATATTCACCGTCACCAGTCAAGGGTTACTTCAACTGACATAAAGCCTGCATGTGAAATAATCCAGGCAGAAATAAAGAGGTGAAGTTAACACTCATTCCCAGCCTTGTGAGACACAACTTCCCCTGCTCCAGCTGTGTCATAAGAAGTTCTGCCCAGACCAGTAATCTGACTGAGATAGACGTGACTGACTCTGTAACCATTACAGGATGTTATACCCCTACATTTTCCTCACTGTAGGTTAGTGGATGCAGAATAGGGAAAACAGGGACAGCGCTCGACAGCCAGTTCAATATACAGTACTCAAATGCTTTGGCTTACCTTTCCCATGTTTCATTTAGACTGCGATAGTTTCGCTCCCTGCGATCTCTAATTTTCAGTGACGATTGTCGAGAAACAGCGTTAATTACGTTCTGTCTTTAAACATCTGTTGTAATTTTTGTCCCATTTGCATACACTTGTGTGTTTTAAATTGTTTGCGATGTTTATTGTGGTCTCAATAGGATCAGTCAATGTAGTGTTTACATAATGAACAACGGAGTCACGTTCGACTGAGAATGTGGCTCTACGCTCAACGCAGAGAAATAAAGTAATTAACAAGAGAGACAAACACAAGAAAAATAGGAGCAAAATACGTAGTAATGAAATTACTGCAAGTTAAAAATGTTCCAGACGGAACGCTAGTGCCTGCGTATAAGTGGCACATGTAAACAAAATGCACATGAACACGAGGGGTGAGGAAAGTTTTGATAGAGGGCGCTCAGGGGGTAGGGGGTGGAGATAGGGAGCTGAGAGCCACGCCCCATTAACACCGAGCATTTGGGGGCAGAAGTGATTTTATCAATATTCAATCAGAGATATTGAGGACCACAGATCACCTTGGGACAAGACATCCCACATACAGTGTACTTTAGTTAGACATCTGGCAGCTGAATGACATGAATTTAAAAAAGCATAATATGGGACCTTTAACATAAAGCTTTATGCCTTTTAAAGCTATTTAGATTGTATATGAGTTTCACATTGTGATGATTGGTATCTCAATAAAGCTTTAGGGAGGTTGTTATTCCATAGAGGAAGACCATGGGAGGGGATAGGTCCATTTGGAGACCCCTGCTGCCATGAACAACTGAAAGCATTGTCTTTGTTCTGTTGGCTCCTTGTTGTTCTAGCCACTGAATTATTTCACAGAAACACAGAGAGAAAGAGCTGGGCCTCAACAACATGTTGCTGTTTTTGAAACCACAAAGCTGTTGGCTTCCGTTCACACATAAGTTACGTTAGCACTAGTTCTGCGGCTTTGGTGGTATGACCAGAAAAACTGGGAAGACAACATTATAGCATTATGCTGGAAGTCAAAAGCCTATTCTTGAAAGAGGTCAGTGGACAATATACGGATATTAGGAGTAAACAAGAAGAAAAGTGTACCTGCTATTTACAGAGAATGAAAATAAACAAGACTGTGTGGAAAGAAGAGGCCTTGCTGGAGTGAACATAACAGCAGGTGTTTAAACTTCAGATGAAGTTTACTTGCAGTATACAATATGGGGAGGCTCCACCAGTTCAAACAGAACATGTAAACACCCTGATGGGGCAAAGACCCAGAGATGCTTGTCCCTAGTCCAAATATTATATAATAAAATCAGAGGGGCAGGATGCCCCCAATACTCCAAACAGCAGGACTATCTGTACAACTTTTACTACCATCTGAAAAAAATGGGGAAAAAGAAAATTGGATATGTTCAAACAAAGTATGTACAAAGTGTGTAAGTACTAAATTACTCAAATTATTCATCAAAATCACAATTTTAAAAGAACTCATTAAATCATCCTAGCCTAGCTAGGTAGTCATACAGGTAGCCCTCAACCTACAAAGACAATTGGATCTGAGAGGTTGTTTGTTGGCTAAAAAGTTTGTAAATTTATTCAATTTCAATCTGTAATTGCAGGTGGAAGAGTGGGAAATGCTGTTGTTGCCCGTTCGAGTCCTTTCTGTGCAGAGTTTTCTCCATGTCTGCTTGGGTTCTCTCCTGCTTCCTTCTCCCCTCCAAAAAATGCAGTGTAGGTGGATTGGTCATGTCAAAATTTCTCTCAGGTTTGAGTGTGTCAGTGAATGCCTGTTTGTCTTTTGTGTGGCTCAGAGGTGCACCAGTGACACGCCAGGAAAGTCCTCCTGCCTTTCACCTGTAGTCCGCTGGGATAGACTCCAGCAACCCAAGTGACCCGCAAAAGAAAATACATGGATGGATCTATACGGTACATTATTTTCTGCACTACAAGGCGCGCTGGACTACCAATGTGCACTTTCAATGAAATGGCCTATTTTAAAACTTTTTCATATATAAGGTGCACTGGATTATAAGGCACATCTGATTATAAGGTGTATCTGATTATAATGTGCACCTTAAATGAATGGCCTATTTTAAAATTGTTTTTATATATAAGACCCACTGGAATATAAGGCGCACTGTTGGTTTTTTGGCATATGAGGTCATTTAAATGCCATTCTACTCTAAATAAGAAAGTACTATTCCCTAAGACTTACCAGAAACAATGACAGAACATAAAAACAACACATAAATGAAATAAAATACTGTAGTACCGTAACATAACTAACCTTTAGACAGAAGGTACAGGAGGAGAGAGGTAGAGTTGTCTTCGGACAGATCATCGCATTTCTTTACCACTACCACTATCATCAGTTGCCTTTTACTTTTTGCCAATACCCTTGGCATTAGCTTTTACCTTATCAGCCATAATAAACAGTAAATTGTAAAAGGGTGTTCGAAGCCTGACGTGCTGAGATGTTCAAAGGGACACGTACTGCTGCTCAGCGGGGGTTGTGGCAGAAAAGGAAACTATAGTAGTTGGACATTGCGGCGCGCAGTTCCTCGTATCTAGAATGTTCATATGTTGAAGACTATCTGTAATGATTCACAGTTCACTGGAATAAACGGGCTATACTCAAATCACTCCATTATATAAATAAATGCAGTAAATCACATGGTGTGTGGTTAAGTATAGCCCCGTAGATATACTTACACTCTTTCATCATGCCAATGTCCACACAGCGTTTGAGCCGGCATGCCTGGCAGTGGCGCCTG
Source organism: Antennarius striatus (assembly GCF_040054535.1). Classification (NCBI taxonomy): domain Eukaryota; kingdom Metazoa; phylum Chordata; class Actinopteri; order Lophiiformes; family Antennariidae; genus Antennarius; species Antennarius striatus. The sequence continues at coordinate 15,038,533 of NC_090780.1, read as the reverse complement.
TTATCCTTGGTGATGGTGCAACTGCCGTTAAAAGGACACGTGAAGGAAGCCTTGCGCTTCATGCTGCGTCTACACAAATCACACACAGAGGTACATATACAAAAAAGTTTAAGAAGAAAAAAATGTCATGTAGAATAAATTCAGTTAACGATGTTCCTGCTACTAGGAATCTGTGTGAACTCCAGTGATGTCAGTGGTTGTTCTGTGATATGCCTATGTAACAGCATGCTTATGTTGTAGCTCTGCTCAATTATAGTACGCAGCCTTTTGAGTGTTTTTGCATACATGATCAGGTTGGAATGGAAGCATAATTTACCCTAGAAGTGAAGCAATGTAAATACTGACGACTTCCAAGGTTTCTAGAGGTAAAAGACGAGGCTTGCCAAACGGTGACGAGAGCATGATGATTTAATCAGTAAAGGAATGAACATTTACGTATGAACAATAACACACTGATGTGAGCAGACACACACACAGATAAGCATGCTTGGTGAGAGTTCAAACACGGGCCAGCTGTCAGATGAGGAAGTACATTACCAAAACATCCGTTTTTGTTTTTTTTCTTCATCCTCTCCCTATAAATATCAACAGTGTTGGGGAACAGACATGCTTGTAAATCTGTGACTGGCTCAAGCTTAGCCTTAGTCAAACTGTGGTACGTCTACAGGACTAATAAGATATGCTCCACCTGCTACTAGGAATCTGTGTGAACTCCAGTGATGTCAGTGGTTGTTCCGTGATATTATGTAACCGTGGGTGGTAATTACATCTAATGTGTGAGCAACTCAGTGGGTGGTCTCATATATGCAAGTTCAGACCTTTGTTTGCATGCTAATGTGCATATATGTCAATAACCCGATTAGCATGCATCTCTTTTCTTTTACCAAGGGGACATGAGTAATTTTTCTGCATTGCACTGGGTACACTTAGTGTGTGGGTACGTTAGGTTTGCCCATTTTGTGCCTGATATCAGATATGCATTCTGGTACCTGAAAAAACCTTTGCAGCCCTCACAGGTCATAGCATTAAAGTGGAAGCCGGTGGCTTTGTCACCACAGACGCCGCAAATCCGTGGCACATTCCTATCGAACTCATCAGGGGCCAGAGTGGACGTACTCACAACCGTGGACTCCATCACTAAACAAGATGTGGAGGGAGAAAGAAATGTCAGCTCCTGTTTAGATCCAACACTAATTTTCTCAATAGTATCAGTCAACATGAAGTCAGAAACATGAAAGAACATTTTAAATTATTGTTTCGTGACACACTTCAAATAATGTTTCATCTGTTACGTGTTTCATTTTTTCATAAAAACAATTTTAACTGTAACCCACGGGGTTTCGCAGTGAAAGCTCCAAAATGGGTTACACCCAGGCCTTGAAATTAACTTTTTTTCTTGTTAGCACTGGTGCTCCCAAATTTAGAAGTGAGTAGCACCAGCAAAGACTTTAGGAGCACCTACCCAAAAGCAAGGCGTACAGACAATATATGTAACATAGCATGTATTTTATTCACAGAACCGTCGACACTTTTGTAAACATGTTTGTAAAACATTAGTTGGGTCTCCTGGCTCTCTGTCCCTCTCTCATCCATCTTTTCACTGAAGGCCCAGCAACAAAGTTCTCCTCAGGAGGACCCTCTACACCAGGGGTATTCAATTAAAAGTCACGGAGGTCCGGTTACAAAAATTTCCTCTTAGTAAAAGGTCCAAACCCAAGTCCAGTTTGTGTCTTATAGCCGGTCCCTATATGTCCACATTATCATTTATTATCAATTTTCAATGCAGGATATGTTTAAGTGAGTGCTCTTTTACCTCACCATAAATAAAAGTAGACCCAGGCAAATAAATTTTAAGCCTTTATGTTAGATTGAAGAACACACAAACCTCAGAATTAAAAAATAAAGTGCAAAAAGCACTGAATAATCCTTTTTCTCGTAAATTAAAGACATCCCAGCCTAAAGAACTGAAGGCCTACACTCCAAGTACAAAAACATCAACATGTTCAGAAAGCATGAATAAAAACTGGCTTTTTTAGGGGAAAAATACAAACAGAACTTTTTTCATGAGAGAAAGGGGCATGTGCCCTGCCAGTAACCTTGTCGTGGTCACCTTGTGGTGGTCTGTGTAATGTTGGTGAAAAAGACCACTGGACTTGATCAGCATCTTTTATTGCTGCATGTATGTTCTCTCCCCTTTTGTGTGTTTCATAGTGGTGTTACACTCAGCAAAGAGCTCCTTATATTTGTGAAGGAACCTGACACACACACAAGCTACAACTCATCCATGTCCACAGATATGCATGGTGCTCTCTGAATAGCTGCATCAAGATGTTAATATTTCTGATTTTCTGGTTGCTGTTGAAGCTGGCATTGGGAGTTTTTCCACACATCTCATCTTTCTGCTTTCCCCCAAACAAAATGTCAACAACAGCTTTTAAGCACTTCTTCACAACTGTCCCATCACTAAAAGATGTCTTATGTTGCCCCAAAATCCATCATGTGTGAACATGGTGAACATTAGTGAACATTCGTTTGCATTTTCCTCGGTCATTTTGCCCTCAGCTCGGACTTCAGGGGATAATTCTGCGCAAAAGATCTGTGCTTTGTTTCATAGTGGTGCTTCACGTTACCACTTTTAATTCATGCTATGTGTTTACACCATATGAGGTGAAATGGTTTTGAACTGCCTGACGGAGGAATAAACATAAATTTCGTCCACTAATTGTTGACCAGCGGTTTTCCTCGTTGGAGCTATGCTGTCTCCCTTCTACTGTGCTCCGCTGTAGCGGTAAACTCACAGTGGTAGCGAGCTGTCTCACTTCCTGGTACGCTGACAGCAGGGTAGACAAACAATCTGATTGGCTGAACTGAGTGGCACTGTAACCGTATTAACTGGAGGAGCAGCAAGTAAAAATTCGCCAAGAAAATCTATTCTCGTGAATTTATCATGGAGTGGACAGAACCTTCACGCGGTCTGGATCCGGACCGCAGTCTGCCATTCGGTGACCCCTGCTCTATGGAGAGAGAGAAAGAGTGAGAGAGAAGAGGAAAAAAAAGGTGCACCAGATTTTTTTCCCTAGTCGCACCGGTGCTCCCAAATATATTTAATAGTCGCGCTGAAAAAAATTTGGGCGTATATGCGACCAAAATGGTCGCAATTTCAAGCCCTGGTTACACCGGATTACTTAGTGCTCCGAGTATCTGTTTCACTTAGTGACCTTGAGAGAAGAGAGGGAACAAAGGTGCAAGACCACAAGCATCATCATATAAGATCATTATCCTTTCAATAAAACATTCTTATTCTTTTCTTTGTTTAGAATGAGGTGTGAAAAGAAACAAATGATGAAAGAGAGATGGTGGGTCGAAGGTAGGGAGGCTAAATAAGCCAATACAAACCTCAACACTCATCATCGACAGCCAATGAGGTGAGAGAGCCTTTGAATAATTTAAAGTGCTTTGACAGATTACTCGATCAAAAAAACCAAACAAACAGGTCCTGCAAAAAGTCTCAAACTCCCACAATGACTGCTCTCTTCTTTCTGCTGTTAAGGTGCCGTCCAACAGTCAAACAGTTAATATGAACAGTGAGATTTGACCATATTAATTAGCAGGACATGAAGTGCTAAGGGATAGGAGTGTAAAAGAAGAATAGAAATAGGGGATAGAGTCATTGCCCTACTGCTGCTGGCATCATGGGCGGCTTCAATAAGCTCTAACAGCACAACAGTATCTTCAAACACAGCACCAGAAATCATCTAACACAAAGAGTGTTAAGGTTGAGCGGAACAATAAACAAAGGACATGAGTAGAAGTGGCAGGAACTGACTGCAAATGTTTCTGGAGATCTTTTAGCTGATGTTGAAAGTCAAAGCAGAGAGATAATTCATTGTCTTATACAGAGCGAGAAGACATCTTGGTTTAAATCAACATTAAAAAGCCCAACATCCTATAGGAATATCAACATTGTGTGATGGTGCAACTGTCTCCCGCCCACCCTCTTACATGCCCCCTGCACAGAGATAAAGCACACAAATCAGATCAAAGGTCATTCAGGATGACAGACATACCACGGTACATATGCTGCACCAATCATATTGAACAAACTTTATTTCTCAATGATCGTTTTACAATATAGTAAAACACACACACACACACACACACACACACACACACACACACAGAGAGATAAGAACAGCAGGGTATCTACTGTATGATGACGGCTATGGTCCATGTGATGTAATAAGAATGTCCACAGGTCACACTCCATGTAGCCTGGAACATGTCACTAACCCTGCTGACCAGGATTCTGGAGCCAATGGAGGTTTGTGTGAAAACACCAAAATGACCTGAGACACAACGAAGAATTCCTAATTAAACACTGTTTTCTGTCATTGGGGCTTAGAAAACTTTCTTGATAAAAATGTGTTCTTTAAGAAAATGTATTTCATGGGAACAGACATTCTTATTGCTATAACTAGCAATAGTACACAACCCACAGATGAAGGTTTAAACAACTAATATTATGAATAAAGGACCTTGATAACTCCCACGAGGCTAAATATCTGGAAGTCTCCACTAGCATTTCAGAACTGAAGAGGCCTCTTGGATAGAAAACATCTTCAAGCATTTTATATTAGTCCAAATGACTTTATTACTTACTTTCACTGTTTCCCACATAATACAAAATGAAGGAGCTTTGTGAAAATCAACTTGATGAGTGGATTGCTGGTTTTAGACAGATGTCTGAATGTATTAGTTTTTGTATTATTAGTTTAGTCGGCTAGAAACAAATTTGAATTATATTAGATATAGTAAAATATATCCTAATGTGGGTGCCCAGGTGAAAATGTGTATAAGTAGCCATTCATATTTATTTAAGTAAATGAATAGGTAATTTACAACTAATTGTTAAACGTCTATCCAAAATCTTTGATGCTGGCAACACCACTAATATTTTTGGTATGAAATGTGTTACATCCATAGTTCGAACATGTATTTTCCAAGTGTCTGATGTGTCATGAACACAGAATCATGCACACCCTTATAACTAACCTGATTCCATCATGAGAGCTTACTGTCACTGCTGGCCTTGTGGTTTCCATACAGCATCATTTTAAACATTTTGTTGACTGCTGGATGTTATTGCCCTCATTAGCCATTGATTTTAACGGAGGTACTCAGTGTCGATTTAAAGAATGGAAACATAGGAAATGTTCCATTGTTTTAAAAGGTTCAATTATCTTTTATAGAGTAGTAGCCAGACTCAATCAATGCTGAACAAGGGGTGATATTCTCACAGATCCTTACAGGGACAACACCTTGAGATAATCATTTTCACTCATCCACACCTACATACATTTTTGACACCAGTTTTTCAACATTGCGTGCTTTGTGTGAAACAATGTGGGAGGAAGCTAGATGACAATGCCAGAGCCATACAAAAACATGGACAACATGGAAACTCCACACAGAAAGACCCAGAACCTTCTTGCCCTGAGGTGACTGTTTACACCCACACTCCTGTGCCCATTCATGTAATTGCTACTGTGCCGCTCTCTTATCTTGTTTGTCAAGAAAGGATTACTTTAGTAGCTCTGAGTCTTAAGTAGTTCAGTAAGATAGATGCTGTAGCCATGCTATGTTTGACATAAAAAGGAGAACTTCTTCAGAACTGCTCATCTAAAGAAGTGACAGATCAACAATCCACAGATATCAGAACAGAGGAGTACTGATCAGTTTAACTTCAGGTGGTTTTACAAATGTTATCTGGTGTTATCTGAAAAAAGAATGAGTGCATTTCATTGGAATTATACTCTTCATGATTGAAGTTGACACTGACGGTTCATCAAAAGATCAGAGATACATCACTGGAGCCGAGTGAATATTTTGATTTGACATGTTTAGGTTCAGCATGTGAATACTCAAGAATACAAATAAATGACAACAATAACTCACTCACTTAATTGGTGAAAATGATGAACACTTTTCTCAATGCATGCGCTTATCAACAGTCCTTGGTTTAATTTGGCTATGTTAAATAAACTATCAGCTCTAAAGAGCAGGTACATGCAGAGCTAGGTTAAAGTCAAACAGGAGTATTCTCTTGTGTTTCCACTTGGAAATTTTTTTTACCTGGTACTACTTTAAAGAACCTGCTTTGTTGTGGTTCCATGCAACCTGAACAAGTGATATAAGGTCACATAAAATGTTGCAGAGCACTGATCGATCAACAGCTGACAAGCACGGCGCCGAACAAATCAGCGGTTACCACATGCAAACAGCTATGCTGCTTTAGTGACTAACTTTATTTTGGCAGCCACTACATTAAGGAAGTTTAAACATTCCTGTCTCAAACAGGTGATGTGAGGAAACAAAGTTGTGTTACATTAAAGACTTTACCAGTGATTCCACCTATCCTGAGAAATGAAAGCTTAAGAAAAACGCTACGGAATGTTTTCAACCATACATTATGTTTGTAAAAATATGATGAAAAATTGATTTAAAACCAGTGTTGTTTTTTTAAGTGTAATGAAAATATCCGCCGTTAAAATCAATCAAACTTATCCTGTTACATTAAACTTCCAAAGACTGATTGATTTGCATATATGATTATAATTGATTGACAAACCATTTTTTTTACTTTTTTTTTTTTTTTACTACTCAATGCTTTTCTTGGGGGAAACCCTTTGACTGCATGTTGGCAAACAAATCCCATGTGGAAGTGACACTGATCACTGTGAAGTAATAAGAAAAACACCCATTTATCTTAACATACTGTGCAACATCAAGTAATCATTAAAAATTAGTCCTTTGTGATTGCATTCAGTCTTGACAGCCCATTAGACTAAATGCACAGTAATATTGAAAAAGTGCTAAATAATTCAGCAGGTTATTACACCAGATCTGTACTCATTCCAGTCGCAGACATGAGTAGCCTGGGAACACATTTTCTGCTTTAGGCTTCAAAGTTGTGTCGCACTCTTGACTGATATACATGTTCAGTGTACGCTGTAATGCAGCATCAATCAAACCACTAATATCACAACACATTACTCACATCTTCTGTGTTACACTAGCACAAATGCTACAGCTAAAACAAAAGGGGTTTATGATGAGCTGACAGGGTTGAGTCCTGCTCAATAATGAAAAAATCACAGATTTATCTACCAAATGCAGACAATAGAAACTGATAGGCATAATTACAAAATTTGATTACAAGTATCCAAAATAGCATGCCTCTTGATTCAACCCTCTGAATATGTTTTTAGTAGAAGGGGATCCCAGCATGTAGAGGGCAGGGCCAGAGACTATGGACAGCCTGGTCTGATGCTGCATGAGAAATTCATCTCCCTGAGAAATTTAATTCTTGTTTCAACCATCTGCCAGCTGTTGTTTAATGATAATCTTTTAACAACTAACAGAAATCTGCTGTGATTGGTCAAGCAGTGACTCAGGGAACACTTTGTTTACCAGTAGAGCATTTTAGAGATGTACTGTAGCTTAGATTTTCTACATTAACATCGCTCCATTTTGTTGATTTAATTGCATAAAGGTAAAATTGTGATCGAGACGAAAACTTGATTTATTATTCAGCACTACCAATAATGCTGCTTCTGGAAAGAAGTGTGAATAAAAACCAATAAAATTCAGTTTTTAGGAAAATTCAAATCGTCCTGCATTTTAAAAATAAACCAACTGAAGTACTAATTTATTAGCTGTACACCTTTAGGGTTCATACAAAAAGTGTGAAATTTCTTTGAATTTGGTCGAGCAATATTTTGTGGAGATGTGGCAAGACCATATCCTGCTGTGTCCGAATAGGATGGAGGTATCCATTTTTACTTACACTCTCATTGATGCTGCACCATTCTGACTCATAAGTGCTTGTATTTTGTCCTGTTCTCCTCAGAGATCACCCTGTCCTTACAACTGGTACGCAACACAAAGTCTGAGCCGTCATTTTAGGCAGTTAATTTATTTTCTGTAACGTAGAATAATTCCCTTTGGTACAGACATTGGGCTTGTCAATTTACTTGCATAAAAAATGAGAAAACACTAATAGAAAAAGAAGAATACTGGAAGGACACTACATGTCTACTTTAAAATCATGAAGCTACAGTGAGAAGCTTTTGAATCTCACTCCAATTTTCTCAGGTGGTAAACAGATTTGTTGCTCTTGACAAAGACGAGCAGCCTAAACGTGGCAGTTGTAAGAACACGCTGAGCAAACGGAGACAGTGAGAAAAGGGCAGTATAGCAGGAGGGGTTTGAGATTAGCCTATCGAACCTGACGCAGAAGGCCGACGGTCAGCTGTTGGCCAGTATTGGGCCGGCAGTGACTGTGTGTGTCGTACTAGTCAGCCATTTCTGGATGATTGTGCAATTGGGATCTGTGGCAGAGCCTCCGAAGCTGAACAGTGCACAAAAAGTGAAAGGGGAGTGAAGAGAGCAAACAAATGAATCAATCAGGGTACATACTATTCTCATTTTACAAAGATCATCTCCAATATATTAACATTTTTGCAGCAACATGGCCATCTGGACTGAAGCAAATGAAAACCAACAAAACAACAAAATGGAGGGGAGAAAGTATCAGGCAGGGAGACTGTGCTTTATCATCTAAATTATTTCTGCATCCGTGGTCATAAGACTATTGGTTTACCACTGTGAATGAATACAGACAATAAAATCAATAAAGGTATAAAGCATAAAATTCTGTGGTAATCATACCATGACATATGCTTATTACTGGTTTTATTTTTTTTAAAAAGGAAAAAAAAATCTCCACTAGTCAATGACTGCCTCTCAGACAGTCCGTTTGGAAACAACTATACTGTACTTGCATTAGAAACAATGGCAAAACCAAGCAAGACCCATCACTGAGCTTCATGCTTCGAAAAGTCAGCACAACAAGATACCCACAGGATCAAAGATGGACACTCAGTTTGTAAAATATGTATGAACTAAAACAGTTTGGTTCACAAAAAAGAGCCTTCCAACCAAAATGGTTCCAGAGTGTTAGATACAGTAGTTTGAATAGTCACCTAGAAGACGTGCTGCTTTCTGTTTTTTTAATAGAGTCTATGGTAAAAAATCTTGGGAATTTGTAAATTTTGGTGTCAAGAATTGGAAAAAAAAGCACTCAGTATGTTTTATACATGATCAAAGATAGTTAAGCACTTGGATCTCAGAGGGACTAAACGCCTTTTTCAGTCTATCTGCAACGTTTCCCCGGAGAAGTGTTAATAAATGGACTGATAAATTTTATTCCATTTTTTTAATTTCACACATTGAACTTCATTTATTGATCTGGCATTGCCTTAAATTGATGTTGTATACCAGTCAAATTGAGTATGGTATACTATAAATAGTATATATAGTATATATAGTAATGCTAATGCTGTATTACTGAGGAAGCTTTGACTACCTGAGTCTTTCAAACTAAAAAAGAGTAGATACAAACTTGAACAGGCCTAACAGAGAAAAATCTTGGAACATTAGTCAGTTAAATTAAAAGGATTCAGATTTTAAAAAATGTAATTAGTTATTTTTCCAAATGAGACTGAAAAGACAGCTAAACATTGACAGACTGAGATACACAAAAACAAGTGTTTCTGTCAATGCTTTCCATGCTGTCAGACATTTAATAACATTATGAGCCTATATAAACAAGTGGTTTACATTTATGTGCATTACTTCTACTTCCCTGTGGGATAACATTTTATGACTCATGTAAAAAAAAGTTTCCATGTTATTGGCGATCATAAAATGTGCTAGTAAATTAATCGACTACAAGTAGAACAGTGAAATGGTAAATAGTATTGCATTATTTTCCATTTCTTTACTGATAAATGGCATTAAGACTCAGGATGGGAATTTTTGCAATATTAAGTCTTCCAGACTCATCAATGAAGGAATAAGAGTTAATGCAAAAAGCAAATCATTGGAATTACGTTCTTGATTTTTAATTTTTGTCTTTATTATAGGCATGCAGTGTTATTACATTTCATTTAGAATCTATTCTGCCTTTCTAACGGTAAAAGTATGTTATTTTAATTTAGTTTGCTTTCATGTAACGTGCTGCATTTATTTCTTGGGAAATCAAACATACTAATGTTATAGAGTTGCTACTGATTCTGCCATGTTCCCGTGAAAAAACCTACATAAGTGAACTTAAAAGTACAATCAGGATAAAACATGGACAGTCATAGCCAGTGACAATGACTGAGAGGGTTGCATATATTCCATGCGCAGAGGAGAACTACCGAGGGTAATTAAGGAAGCTCATCTCAGCCACATGACTTGTATGAGCAGGAATAAGCTTACAGCAGCTGAACAACAAAAATCTCTTGAACACATAACTCTATCTGGGTAACATGGCTGCTGCTTTCATTTATGTAAGATCCTTTTGAGTCTCTCATGATGCCTGTTTATTGAATTATCTTTCTCTGTCCCTAAAACATTAAGTAAGCATGTATTAATTACTATTTATTGCAATAAAACTGCTTGACGGTTGTGTGACAGATGTTGTTAGTTTGTTTTTTTCTGCATATGGATGTGTTTTTACACACAGTAACTCAAAGGTTTTGAATGGATGCCAATCAGTCTTTGTGGTAAGAAGGGCCTCGCAGTGGGAAACAGCTGATTTGATTTTGAGTCTTATCCAAAGATGGAATGGATCCAGAATCCATTTTACACATCATATCTTGGCAACGCCACAACCAACAATACTCTGCCGCTGTCTGGTTGGTTAAGACAATGAACTTTCTAATGTTCTCAAAGTTTTTTTCAATTCTGCTTGGCAGAATATACCCACGCTGAGAACCCTCGAGTTACAAGTCACTAAAGATGAATTTAAAATAGATGAGAAAGATGGCTGGCGGCGCAGTGGAAAGCACTGTCGCCTTACAGCATGACGATTCTGGGTTCGAGTCCTGTTCTGTGCAGTTTTTCTGTTCTCCCCATGTCTGTGTGGGTTCTCTTGGGTTCTCCCAACTCCAAAAATATGCACTTCAGATAAATTGGTCCGTCCCAAATTGTCTGTAGGTGTGAGTGTGTGCGTGAGTGGCTTTGTCTTTCATGTGGCTCAGTGGTGCACTGGCGTTATGCCCTGAGTGTCCCCTACCTCTTGCCTGTCAGTCCGCTGGGATAGACTCCAGCAACCCCTGTGACCCGCCCATGTGGAAGAAGTGAATAAGAAGATGGATGAATGAATGAATGAATGAATGAATGAATGAATGAATGAATGAATGACAAAGATGGGATCTGAGTTTTCATCTATTTTCATCTGAATAACCATTTTCTGTTTGCTTGCATAAAGAGGGAGCAGCAGCTCACATGACAGATCAGTGACAGGAGTATAGGAGGGAGAGAGGGATGGAAGAGAAAAGCAGGTCAAGCAGAAGCTGAATGGAGGGCAAGCTGTAGAAGTAGAATAAACAGATATGGAAGGTAATATTCTAGGAAGCATTGGAAAAGAGGAACAGACACAATGCAGTACAAATCACAGTCTGAGACTGTTTTCATCATTTCAAAAAAATGCCTAAAATACTTCAGGTGTTGTGGCTAAATATAAATAAAAGTCTTATCTCTCACAACTTCTCACCTTGATAAATATCAAAGAAGCAAATCCTGATCCATGGTGAATTTAGTTGGTATGCCTATTTTCTTTTGATGATACCTCACTGATGTTTACAATTAGAGAGCTGATTTCAGTGCTGGCGTAGTTGGTGTGTGTGTGTGTGTGTGTGTGTGTGTGTGTGTGTGTGTGTGTGTGTGTGTGTGTGTGTGTGTGTGTGTGTGTGTGCATGTGTGCGTGCACGTGCTTGTTCACGGAACAAATACTGTATCTTGCTAAAACTAAACTGTTTGAAAAAATTTTTTTTTCATTTCATCTAATTTCATTTTACTGTAGACCCTGTAGATTCTTTCAAAAAGAAGGATCTTTTAGTTAAAGGCACACACTGGACTGAACAACATCACACGCGCCAATCACCACACCCTTCTGCTAACCCAATGACTAATAACACTGTAAACCAGGACAGTCATTTGCTTTCTGGGGGTTGTCAGTGAGTTTGGATAAAATTGTCTGATTACAATGAAAGAGTTCATCTTTTATAGAAGCACAAAAATTCTTGAGTAAACAAAGGTGAGATATGAATTTACCACAGTCTACAAAAATTACATGTTTTACTGATCACACCTTTCCTACCACAGCTGAATAACATTTATGAGAATTAAGTGAAGATGATTATCTAGATACCAAGTAGAAGAAGGAATGAAAAGTGTTGTATCCTGGGAGCTTGGAGTCTGAGTGACACATCTGTGGCTGATGAACAAGACAAAAGGCTTGCTGTAATTACGCACAATACCACAAACTGCATCTAGCTTGTCATTTTAACAGTGTGGTGAAAGCTGCAAAGCAATTACACTACCCCAATTTTGGTAGTGTAGCTGGAGAAGAGCAGAGGGAGTTTCCTCTTCTTTTTACCAAACAAACTAACCTAGGGAGAACAAGTGCTACTTAACATGCAATGGGGCAGTGACTCATCTTTTCCTATTTGATTTATTCACATCATGGATGAAATGACACACGTGTCTCATAATCCAAGGACTGATGTTCAAACCAGTCCCAGGATGCTTTTAAAGACGTATCACTGTCTGCAGAAGCTTGAATGTTCAACAGTTAACGGACCGTCAGATAAACAGGCTGAACTTTATGAAAATTTGAAAACCATTTGTCTTGTAATCAGAGGCTAATCCTCAGTAAGACAAAAGTCTAAGATTAAATAGGTATTAAAGCATATCTGGAAATTCATGGTAATATATCAGTTCCATATTGGGCTAGTACACTATAATAACTGAAATGATTTCTCCAGTAAATTAAGTCACTTGTTTATCGACAAGTTAGACAAACTGTGGGATCACTACATGTTGAAAAGATAGGCAAATGTACTACAGCGTATATATTATAAAACTGAATTACCATGTTACAATATCATGTTGTAAATGCATCCAGTTCTCAGAGCGTAACAACATTTCAGCAGCAGCACACGAGCAGAAGGTAAGTCAGTTGTGGCAATATTCCAATAACGTGGTCACTACCTGGCAGGTGTTATATGTGTCTGAGTTAGCCAAGAGTAAAATGTTGCCATCAATTTGTGAAAGCGTGAGCTTCACTAGTTGGTTCATCTCTGATATACACATACACACACCCCTCATACACACAGTGATAAAACTGTATTGTCATGGGGGGAAACTAATCTTGTTTTAATTAATGAGTGTAGAGCTTTAAAAAACAGTTTCTTTTTCTTGCATTTCAGAAAAGGTTTTTTTTAAAAACCATATGCAATAACAGTATACTGTAGCACTTGAATGTACAAAATGTATTTTCTTTATATAGAAAAAATATTTGTTTTTTTTAATAGTGTTTGTATTTAAATACACAAGTGTAGTCCACTACCTCAGCCGATAGATAAGTGTGATTCCCCAATGTCCGGTAGCTAAGCAGTGCTCACAGGAGTAGCTATGGAGCAGCGGGGATATATTTTAATCCAAGCAATAGTGAGAGAAGTAACAGACTACAAACTATGTCCTGCTAAACCAACAAGAGGAGGTGTGAAAAACAGCTCCATTAATATAAGTCATCTGACAGAAAACAATGATCTTAACCTTTTTTTGAAAGAAAGTGAGAAACATCTGATAAAAATAAAACCTGTTTGGAAAGAAATTGTTAATATCAAAACCCTGTATCAGAAAGTACTTAAATTAAGGTACTCGTACTTGTACTTGTTTTGGTTTAAGCACTTGCACTATCTGCACCCTTGCGTCTCAGATGGATACCTCCAACTTGTACATTCTAATTAATGGCATTAGTTAGCTGTCAATGTGAGAAAGGTCAACAGATGTCTTGACCCTGGGGAACAGAGTGCTGAGACTTGTTAAGTGTGGATATAAAAAAAATAGCACTATTTGAAGATTACTATTGAGTCATGCTTTGCGTCTCACTGCTGCAGTCACTGTTTCTACAGTTTGCTTGAGTAGCTGAGATATTCATACAAGGATTGATGCCAAGGTGGACTGTGGCAGGAGTCCAATATCACTCATAAGGTAGCTTATTTCCTCCCAGTCTCCTCCTCATTTCATTTGCAGCTGCTCCATTGTCTCCATGTACTGTATGTGATCACCAAACAGGAAAATGGCAATTAGTTTCCTTTGTCAGGTACTCCTTTGATTATTGAAAAGCCATAATTGACCTCAGCTGTAAGAACGATTTGACCATAGCTCAGCTGTAAGACTAACTTTGATCAAAGTCAATATCAAGCAATTATGAAAACCCATCCTCCAACAATGACCACTGGTGGATAATCCAAACCTGACTAACCAAAGGGATGCCAAGACTGCCTGCGTGTTGAAAATAAACATGATTGAGGACAGAACAAAATACACAAAATACAGCAAAGTGGTAAAGTAAAGACAGGATTTCAAGGACAGATCCTTTTAACGGCGCACAGACATGCAGGAGGGGGGGGGGGGGGAGCGGGAAATAAAAAACTTCTGGCATCATGTCCCAAGAATGTCAGCAATGAGCTTACAGACCACATCCCAACACATAAGAGTCAGAGTCGGAATAACATCCAGACCTATAACAGCACTGGAAGAAAGACTGGGATTGCTATGGAACGCCTCGGTGGGAGATGGAGGCCCTCCGACAGTCCAATGAGCATCCTTTAGCTACATCACATGACGCAATCCCACAAATGCTTCTGAAATTGTTCCATGCAGCCAAACATTTCTCTTAAAGGGAAAAATAAAGAGTGGGGAAAAAATTTAAAAGAAGCAAAAAGAGGAATACAGAGAGAGTGAGCAAGAGAAAGAGCGAAATTGTGGCGGATCGGAGGGAGACTGTAAAAAACTTAGGGTTACGTGTTTTACTGCATACCACAGGCTGGGTCACTTGGAGTACAGAAGAGACACGAAACAAATCAAATCTGGAATGACCTGGGCTGTAGAGACAACAGGGTCAATAATGAAATGGTACAGGCTTGTCAAAGTTAAAAGTCACAGCTTTATTGTCAAATGTACCATATATGCACGACATACAGCACAGATGAAATTGCAGTCCTCTCAGACCCACGGTCAACAGGCAGTACAACACAGGCAGTACAACACAGGCAGTACAACACAGGCAGAACAACACAAGCAGTACAACACAAGCAGTACAACACAGGCAGTACAACAGGCAGCACCGCACAGGCAGTACAACAGACAGTACAGCACAAATTATAAGATGAAACACAACTGGACGGTAACATCTCTATACACTCTCTAATCCTGTAAGCTTGTGATTCACATGCAGATACATCAAGGCCTACAAAACGGCCGAAAAGACTACAAAAAGAGCACAAATGTTGGGGTGAAGTACTAATAAATGAACATATGATAAAGAATGTGCCAAAGAGGAAGTGGAAGTCAAATTAGTTTGGTAGACAAACTGATAGAGGAATGAGTACAATAGAGAGCCAATGCAGGCCGGACACCAGTGAAGCAGACTGAGTCTGTACTGCAGCTAAATAACTAGCAGAACAGACTAGTCCAGTCCTGTCTCTTCCCTCTCTATCGCCCCATCTCATGCTTTTTTCAATGAGGACAGGGAGAATGTTACAGCAGCAGTAAAAGAGCACATGACAAGGTGACCTGTGCCCCACACAGGATGGGCTAAACTGGGGTAGAAGGGATGGGGGGGGGTCCCGTGTCCAAACCTATGGTCTCTGCTGCACTGGTAAGCCCCCCCCCCCCCCCCCCCCCCCAGCTGCCCAAGCCCCAAAGCTGGCCTGCAAGGGGAGAGAGAGGTAGTGACGGCAGCCTGCCCCCTTATCCTGGGCCCCTTGCTGGACTCTGGAGAGGGGAAAGAGACGACGCAGGGAGAGGCCCGTTCAAACACACACCAAAAGTTCTGTTTCCAAAAGTCGACACTAAACCTGACAATAGAATTCACCTTTTCATGAATACAGTCTTACACTAAGAAAACTAGGTGGACAGAACCGGGGGGGAGAACAGAAATGTGGGTGAGGTGGGTGTAAAATCACTTATCCCCAAAAGTTATATAACCCCCATAAAATGCTGTTTATCTTTCAGGAATAAACACCTTTAAATAAATATAATCACTGATTGTTATTTGTATTTTTTCTAAAATTCACCCTTTGAAAATTAATAAACAAATAAATTAATTAATAAACTGGAATCATGTTTTACACTGAAATTAATTTAAACGAGACATCTATTATATATTTTATATACACTGTC
The DNA here is from genome assembly GCF_040054535.1 of Antennarius striatus. Taxonomy (NCBI): domain Eukaryota; kingdom Metazoa; phylum Chordata; class Actinopteri; order Lophiiformes; family Antennariidae; genus Antennarius; species Antennarius striatus. The sequence goes on along the minus strand of NC_090780.1, from coordinate 15,022,228 downwards.
ATATATCTCAAACAGTAATACATATTTTGCTTTCCAGTATAAGCTGTTGCTACGTGACTTGTTCTTCACAGGGAACAAATGTTACCTGTGTGACATGTTTGACCTAGAAAGCATCGACAACATGAGCTAACTGTGGGACTAAAGACATTAGCTGGAAGTTACACTTCATTGGTCTCAAAGGCAATTCGTCATATGTGGCAAACAGCACATATGCAAATAACGGTGTAGAGTGCGTACAAAGTGAGCCTATACAGTTCAGTACAGCAGCCTCATTCTTTCTATAGGGTTACATGTGAGAGGAAGCGACCAATTACTGTAGTCACGTAAGGGGGGAGGGGCAGGGTATTCGCTGTACTGGAGACCTAATGGACTGTACCATTACCATGACATACAGCTCCAGGAACAAACCTGCTACATCTATAGTCTATATTAACAAAAAGCTGCTGCCATTTTGTAGCCTCAACCCAGAGACCCTTAGTCCTGCTGACACTTTAACTGAAAACTAGTTTAAACGGTGAGTACTACATAGATAATAGTAGTTTGGGATACATCGAATATATTACCTAAACATTCCAAAAGGTAACTCGTGAATTTCCAAATCAAACAAAATTAAAAAGATAAGTGAGCACTGATCTAAAGACCATGAGGTTGCTCCAGAGGGGAATTGCATTCATTTTTTTCTATCACAGATTAACACAAAAATAACAGCCTAGCAGATATTTTTCCAAGAGTCAAACTGTTTCATAAACAGGAATGGATAGATATGAGAAGCAACACTTAGCTCAATGGGAAAATATGTAGGAGCATGTACTGTACCCCTCGCTGTTAAAGCTTCAGGTCCCTTCAGATTTTCTTTCAGCAGTGAGTGCCAGAAGGAAAAGAATTCAAAGCTGATTCAACTTCAAATTCTAAAAGTCATGCCATTCTTAATACTTAATAATATTGTTATCAGTCTGTGAATTAGTTATGACTTGTCATAGCATAAAACGGTATTTATAGGAAATAAATTGTAACATAAATAATTTTATCAAGCAACTGCATGTGTGTAAAATGAGAGAATTCAATCCTTCAAGTAAACATACATACATGAGTTTGATGACTGTAAGTCTGCCTGCAGTGATACTACTGTAGCATATGACTTCTCTGTTTACCAACACATTTAGAAAATTAGACATGGAAGTTACTGCACAGCAGTTATTTCCTTGATGTGCATAAAGTAAAATTATAACTCATAAGGTGGGTTTTCATATTGTGAGTGTATGATGTAATTGGTCAATTGGACATGAAACACTTTAGTCACGATACTGACTTAGTTTTCAGTCCTGCAGATCTCATTAATATAATGATGCAAAATCAGTCCCTTGTCCTGTTTGGAGCAGTGTAAATTCACTTACTTCGAAAAAACAACGTTTAATGAAGTTGTAACAATCTATAAATTCTGAGATTTATTCCAGATGTAGAATGAATACCATGCTGGACAGGAAAACTTAAACCTGTGGGGGGATGGGGGGGTGCGCAGCAGCATTTGGACATGTGAACAATCAAACATTCCCAATGCAGCATAAATGAGTACATATCGACATGACTTAAGCAAATGAACTGTCTTACCTGACGTTTTAGCATACCCTTGTATAGTACGAAAGACTTGAAACCTTTATCCCAAGTTGTGGCCGGTAATTCTGTTCAATACAAAAACAAGATGGCATGTCGAGAGTCACTGAGACGGCCTATACCTGACCTCTTTACGTAACACTTAATTATTTTTCAACAAGAGTATAAACCCTGTGGAGTAATAGACGTCTTACTGCTAGGTAAATAACGTGTTGTAACACGATGATCAATACACACTAACTATGGTAATCGGTTCTCATACAGGTTCTTTAGCAACCTAAAGCAACTCAACTCTGGACTTCAGCAGTAAGGCAGTACATGTGAATCCCATACCTCAGCTCAACTTTTCCCCATTAAGATCGAGAAGCTTTTAATCCTCTTTAGTCGCCCTCTCTCGTCGTCTTCATGCTCGAGCAAAGTGTGTCCCCTCCATGTTGACTGGGCGTGTTAGCTTGGACAGGAGAGGACCGCGTTGTACTTTACTTGGAAATGTGAGGAGACTTACAGAGAAAACGTCAAACTCGTCCGCCCTTCCAGACGTTGGTTTACACGGTGGCGCTGGTAGGAGCTAACGTGGCTAGCTGGCTGCTTTAACCCTTAAACGCGGTACAAAGTTCAAGCAGCTCATTAATTGTTTCGAAATGCAAAATGACTCAGGTGCTGTTAAGTATCGTTGACAGGAAAAAACACGCGCTAAATTGAAGAAAAACTCACTTCCACAATTATTATCCGACGAGATATACCCATCCGTCTTCAGGACCCAAATAGATGGCCATTAGTTTTTGATAGGCACCGCCCCCTCTTCAGCAAGTCTACGAGAGAGGGATTTCCCCCCAGCCCCTCCGCTAGCCAATCACAGACGGGGCTCCTGTGACTCGTGTTGTGATTGGTGGTCTTTCGGGCGAGTCTGCATCTGCTTGGTGTGTTCCGGTGCCCATAAGCCGGAGATCCGCCCCCACAAATAGGGGTGTGTCGTGACGTCACAGGTAACCAAGAGGTAAACATCTTTGACCGCGTGAGCCTTAAAGCGACATTGTTTTCCCTCTGAACTCCGAATCAGTGGACGCGCGGTGCGGGGATTACCGTACTAACCCGGCACACGGCTCGGTGTCTGGATAGATGCGCGCTCAGGTCGTGTTGTTATGCGCCGTGGTGGGTGTTGTTGTTTTGCAGCTACAAGCTTTGAGCCCTGTTTGTCATTCAAATAAAGCGCAACACCATCGCCATTGATATTACGCAGCCGAAAATACTGATATTAACTATATATTAGAATACATTTTTTATTTAATGCATCATGCTTCAAGTTTTCTTTGACGCTTAAGCAAATCTGTGCAGTGAGGCGTGTTTACCGGAGGGGTGTGTCTACTCTGCAGTACAGTGGTAGGCTGGGAGGCAATTCCACTGCATAGCGACTTTACCGACATTTGCTTTGCATAAAAGATGGTTGAGAGAACGCGACAAAAATAACATCACAAGATTACACTGGGACAATATCGCTGATATTTTCACTATGAAAATATCTGGACCCACAATTCCTTTAGATGATAATTGTTGATAATTGTTCCATCGTGGTAATGTGTACATAGAAGGTAGTGTGTGTGTGTGTGTGTGTGTGTGTGTGTGCGTGCGTGCGTGCGTGCGTGTGTGTGTGTGGTGGGGCCAGCGGACGGGGCCTGGGTGAAGGTCAGGGGTGTGTCTATAATGTAAACACACTAAAAGGCACAGATAGGAAGGGGGAGAAAAAGAAGAGGGCCTCATCCGGTCACATATATCCTCTTACCACTATAGGCTTCATCGTTCTTGCCATGCTGTAGCTGAAAACAAAAGGCAGACCTGTTTCACAGCCAAAAGGGAATTCAGAATTCAGATTTTGGCTGTGTAAATAAAAACTACTATCCGAATTTGCCTTTCAAGCAGGTTATATCTTTTTAATATTTTAAAAAGCTTAGTCAGATGTCTTTTGTATAAAACAATGGCCTTTACTAATACTGTATATTGTAGTTTTTAAAACATAACAAATTTGACTACTTTGTTTCTTGTTTTTCATCGTAAAGCTAATATGACCTATAAGTCATCTTTATTTGATCTTGATGCAACACCTCAGAGATTAAACTAAGAACTGGTCAATATTAAAAGAGAATACAAAGATTATGCTGAAAACATACTTTATTGTGATTACATGGTTCATAATTCATAATTCATACAAACTGTATGAATAAGCTTTTCTGTTCATGAAACTGTGTATGGCGTTTTACTTTCTCATTAGCCCTTTATTTATCCCTGGCATTGATGCAACACTTCACATATAGCTATCCTGCGTTAAAGACTGTCCACTTTCTAAATCCCTTGCCGGTGTTGATTTGATTACATTGCTCACATTTTGACAGCAATCATGGAAAAATTCCATTCTACAGTTATACATTTGTGTGGTTAAATAGTACAAATAACTCAACAAGGAGGGCCACACGATAAAACCCAAAAAAAGCATGTGCAAAGTTCAGTGACAACTACGGTTTCAGTCTTGCATTCTGTGCTAACCTCAGAATCGGCATATCCTTGACACTTCTACAACTCAAAGACATCTGTCATAAGCTTGTTAATGGATGATACGTAGTAACTTATGGTAAAGTTTGTGGGTGTTAAATTCGTGCCAGTTGAGAGGTGATCCTTATCCTGTGGCTTGGGCGGTTTCCAAGTCTGGCACCGGATCAAGCCGTTCAGTTTACAAGGATTTATTTGGCTGAACAACACTAATGTCCGACATGTATTCTGGTAGAGCCATTTGGTGTCCTCAGACACTCCAACCACTCGCAGTCAGCTGGCTTGCTGTCTGGGTACTTGGAGGGCAAAAATCATAAATCAGAAACTGGTGCAGTAACATAAATAGCTTTTATATCAACAGAAGGCATACTGGCACATGTCTGATATTCTACAGAGGCAGTGTAGGACATGTTGAGATCAGTGACACTCTTCTATCTATAATTTTTTTAAATACAATCAGAAGCTAATGGTTTATTTACACAACTTGGTGCTATTTTTTTAAAATATAAATGTAAATTTCCTAAGAGATTCTGTCTTACCTCCTTTTTCTTTTACAAGAAATAGTTTGCTCCTGTCTCCACAAAGACATCGCTTAAGAACTGGGATTTGGAACAAAATACAGGCACTGATATACCGGTATATGCTTTACTGCTATGAAGATTTCCAAGTTGTCAAGTGGAGATTTGAGGAATTCCACTTAACATAAGACATGAACAGCTAATTACAAATTTTTGGGAAACTAAAAGGAGGAAGACCATCCAACTGTGAAATCCCTTAGGTTGTATTGGAAAAACAACAGGAGGGTGTTATTTAGGCAGGAAGTACAATATCAAAAGAAAGAACTGTTACAATATAACTAACAGTTTTTATTAAAACTGATGTTGGGACATAGATGTTGGGACATAGAAGGGACATAGAAGGTTAAATTAGGATATCAGTAAATAGGTGAACAACCATTATTTTAAGTAGATGTGGCAGAGTAGAGTTGGGTGAGCGTGTCTTCTTTCGCTGCCAAATTCATGAGAAAGGTTCAAAAAGTAAGACTAAGAATGGGTGCCAGGGTATTAAATATCATGAATTTACTGTATTTAGTAGAGGGGACATTTTAAATATTAAAGGATTTAAAATAAATAAGGTCTCTAAAGGAAATCCAAAGGGAAAAGTGGTAATCCACTTCAGAAGTTTGTTGCCACCTCACTTTACAAGAAGAAGAAGAAGAAGGTTTTTTTTATTTTATTTTAGTAAAAAACACTTAAATCACATTCAAACATTTTACAATTTTACATTAGATGAAAGCACTAAAATGCTTCAGAAGAAGAAGAGGTTTTTTGCAAAAATACTTCAATCACATTGAAAACATTTTACAATTTTTCATTAGATGAAAGTACTAAAGTGCTTCAAAAATACTAAAAACCAATAAATAAAAGGAAATACAATTTAAAAATTAGTGCATTATATCAGGAAGTTGGCAAAAGTGAGGTGATCATCTCCTAAAGTGCACAGGACATTTTTGTGACACCAGATTTTCCTAAAGTTATTTAGGTCTGTTGTCATTTTATAAAAACCAAATTCTAGTTTTAAGCGACATCTGATGTTACAGCAAAAAACAGTAGCTGCTTCTTGAACAGTATTGTTTTCAATTCTCCTCTTCCTGGTTACGTAAATTGTGAGTTTTGCCTCTCCAGAGATAAAATTTAAAAGCTGCCACTTTCTTTGATTCGATTTATTGTACCCAGCACCGTAGATGAATTTCCTGATACAAAAACTTTCACTGAACAATTTAAAAACATTCCTTAGAAGAGTGAAGAGCACAGCAAGTCTCCCACACTCACTAAAAGCATAAAAGACTGTCTAACGAAGGGGACAGAAGGAACACTGGCTGGACACCGCAGGGTTAAAAACAGTGATAAAAGCATTGGAACCGATGGCACCATGTAAAATCCTCCACCGGAGGTTGGATGTTTTTTTCTTGAGGGAGGTTTGTATAGAAGTCTCCACTGTGGGTCAGGTCCATTTCCCGTCATCCTGTTGGCCCAGGTAGTGGGTGCTCTGTCACACAGGCTTCTCTTGTTGATTACTTTTACACATTGTTTGTACAGTATTTTTTGTTGGCCGTGTGCAGGCTGATCTGTCGTTCATCCCCGAGGAGAGGACCCTCCAGTTCTCCAAACAGGGGACTGATGTGGACCTCTGGGAAAGGATCTTTGCTGTCCGCCATAGTTCCTCTACTATAATCCAGGAGGAGGCCTCTCTCCCTCCTAGATAGTCTTTGCCTCCACAGTTGTAGCACCCTCTGAGCCACCCTTGTGGACTGGATGTTCAGCAGGGAGCTCATCGCCTGGGGCCGGCGTTGTCCACCTGCTGCTGGAGGGTCAGGGTCCTCGTTCTGTAAAGTGCTCTAAACAGCCCAGGCGTGGCTCCACTGCAGACATCCAGCTGGCCCCATGCACTAGTGGTTCCTTCAGTAACCAGAACAGAGAGTCAGAGCTTTTTCCTGAACTGCTTTTAAAAAGGGCCCATGACTTAAAAACAACATGATAAGAAGGAGCCATTTAACTTTAGAAATTTAGAATCCATTAAAAACAGTGCAGCATCCAGTCCCAAGTTACTCACACGTCTGAATATGCAGCTGGCCACTTCTCTCCACGTCAGATCTGCTGGTCCGGTCAGAAACTGCTGGATAAACTGTAATCTGAACGTGGCTGTTCTACTAGCCAGGTGGATGAGGCCCTGTCCCCCCTCCTCTCTCGATAAAAACAACACTCCCTGAGGCACCCAATGTAGCCCATCCCAGAAAAAGTCAACAAGTTTAGTCTGTATCTGGGCTAGAAACCCTGATGGAGGGTCCATACAGGCCAAGCGGTGCCACAGCTGTGAGGCCACCAGGTTGTTTATGAATATAACTCGACCTCTGTATGACATTCTGGGGAGCAACCATCTCCATTTTTTAAGTTTTCCTGCTATTTTCTCAATCACACACTCTCAGTTCTTCCTGGTTCTTGTCTCATTTCCCAGGTGCACACCAAGATACTTGAGACCATCGGTCTTCCAATACAGGTTTTGAGGAAGAACCGGAAGGTTGCCATGTCATTCACCAACAGCAAGGGCTTCACTTTTGCTCCAGTTTACTTTTGCAGCAGTTAGAACATTGAATAAATTTGTTAAAACCACTAAAACATCAACATCCCTCTGGTTTTTGATAAGAACAACAACATCATCAGCATAGGCAGATAAAATAATGCTCTCTTTAAACCAGGTAAAATCAAACCGTCGATTTTGCAGAGGAGGGAATTTTACAGAGGAGGGGTTCTAGGGAGAGTGCATAGAGCATCCCAGACAGAGCACAGCCCTGCCGGATACCCCGGTGCACCCTGAAAAGAGCACACAAACTGCTGTTAAACTTCAGGATACTCTCAACGTCACTGTACAGCACCCGGATCTTGGCAATAAACTCGGTGCTGAACCCAAACCTCTCCATAGTTGTCCAGAGGAAGCTGTGCTCAACACGGTCAAATGCCTTTTCCTGATCCAGTGAAATGAGACCAGCATTTATACCCAATGATCTGGAAACCATCAAAACATCACGAATTAGGTAGGCATTGTCTGCCATGGACCTGCCGGGCATACAGTAGTTCTGATCCCGGTGGATGACCTGCTCCATAGCTTCCCTCAGCCTGGTAGCTAAAGCCTTGGACAGAACCTTATAATCTGTGCAGAGCAGTGACACAGGATGCCAATTCTTGATGTCATGCAGATTGCCTTTTTTAGGTAGGAGGGCAACGACAGCCCTCTGGCAGGACAGTGGCAAAGAGCCCGAGGCCAGACTTTCATTAAACACTTCCAGCACATTACGTGCTAGAATGTCCCAGAAGGCTTTGTAAAATTCCACTGTCAGACCATTAATGCCCGGAGCCCGTTGTCCCTGCATGGTCTGCAGAGCAGAGTGGAGCTCCTCCAACTACAGTGGCTGGTCAAACTGTAGAGACTTGAGGTAGCTCTGCACAGAACTCCGCCAACAGTGGCTGGTTTTCCTGATATTCACTGTTGTACAAAGATGACTAAAAACTCACAGCTCACCTTCTGATCTGTCCGGGCTCTGTCAGCTCCTGTCCTGTGTCAGACAGCAGGGAGTGGATCACATTGGTCTGTCCATGCTTCCTCTCCAGACCGAAGAAGAAGCTAGAGGGAGCATCCACCTCTGTGATGTTTTGTACCCTGGATCGGACCAGTGCACCCTATACTTTAGTATCCAACAGGTTGGCTAAAGCCATTCTTTTGGACTTGAGGATTTCAATATACCTCTGATTTCCTGTGGAAGCTCTGGTCTCTAACTCCACGATCTCAGCTGCCAGGTCTTTCGTAGACCGGCAGGTTTCACGTGTGACATTCAGAGTATACTGCTGGCACAGGAGTTTTATCTCCATTTTGCCATAGTCCCATCACTGCCTAAGAGAAGTAAAATAAGCTTTTCTAAGTTTAAAAGGGCTCCAAAATTAACTTGAAACCTCTCCAAAGCCTCTGCCTGAAGCTAAAACTGATTTAAAATGCCAGTATGCATCATAGGTAAAATATTTCTTATCACAATGTGACATAAAACCAAAGAATGATCAGTAAAAACAGTTGCCATTATATTACAGTCTCTAAAAACATTGAAATGGTGTTTAAAACAGTAAAAACGATCAAGCCAGGCTAAAGACATCCTATCTTCTGTCAGGTAGGACCAAGTGTACTGTCAGCAGTCTGGATGCAACCTCCTCCAAACATCCACCAGGCCATGAGAACAGACCAGCTGTTTCAGAGTGTGTTGGGATGCTGGGTGAGGCTCTGCATGATTACGGTCTAAAATCCCATCCTCAGTACAGTTAAAATCCCCACCCAAGAATAAAAAATCCTCCGAGCCACAGCAATCCAGTCTAGCTTGCATTTTTTCTAGAAAGCTCTTCCTCTCTGCACCGTTTGTTGGAGCATAAATATTCATAAAAATCAGTGTGTGGTGCCCAAATTGTGCCTTTGCTAAAAGACACCTCCCCTTTACGACCTGCTCAACCTCCAGAGATGTTGGGTTAAAAGTTCTGGAGAACAGGAAGCCCACTCCACCACTCAGTGTAGTGTTATAGCTCAGGACCACCTGTCCTTCCCACTCCTTCATCCAGTCCACCTCATTGCTGTCATCACTGTGTGTTTTTTTGTAAGAACAGAACGTCAATAGTTTTTCCTCCTTGCTGTGTCAAAAACCAGTGCCCTTTTCCTTTCTTCTCTGGCTCCATTTACGTTTAACGTTTCCACTCTAAAAGAATCTATGATGAGGGTGAAGTTAAAAGTAAGAACCGTAAAATAAATAAATAAATAGGAAATACAACAATACAGTCAGCCTCATCAAAATTAAATACTCCGTTGTTTGTGTACTTTATTCAGTTGCTTTTCAATAAGTTGTTTCGCTGAATTATAAAAAAATTAATTTGTAAGGAAAAAACTGTTCAAGATTCAGACCTTTCATGCCTTTAGTTTGTTGTAAGAACATTTTAAACATTTTTTACGGGTACAAAACGTGCTGTTTACTTGGCAGTGACTGGAGTGTGAGATAGCTCACTGCAATCAGACATACAATCATCGCTACCACTTCTGTCTTCAACACTTGGTCTGACCTCAAGCCAACCAGCTTTACCAAGACCAAGGAAATGGTGGTCGACTTCAGGAGGAAAAGTCACTCCCCTCCCCCCCTGTACATCGGAGGAACAGCTGTGGAGGTGGTCTCCAGCTACAGGTACTTGGGGGTTCAACTCACTGAGGACCTCACCTGGAGCTGTAACACCTCCTACCTTCTGAGGAAGGCCCACCAGCGGCTCTACTTCCTCAGGAAGCTGAGGCGTGCTGGACTGGGGGGTCCCGTCCTTAAGGCCTTCTACAGGGGAGCGGTGGAGAGCATCCTCACCACCAGCATCACTGTGTGGCACGGCAGCTGCTCTGCAGCAGATAGGAAAGCTCTGCAGATGGTGGTGAAGGCTGCACAGAGGACTGTAGGGGGTGGCCTACCTTCCACCACAGAAATGTACACAAGTAGGTGTAGAAGGAGGGCCACCCACATCATGAGAGACCCCACCCACCCAGCAAACTGTCTGTTCCAACCCCTCCCCTCAGACAGGAGACTACGGAGCATCCGGAGCAGGACCACCAGGCTGAGGAACAGCTTCTTCCCAGAGGCTGTTAGACAGCTGAACTCCTGTGGTGCTCTGTAGTCACCCTCATGACGCCCCAAGTGTCACCACAGACACACGGGGATTTGCTGCAATATGGTGCTTCATCAGGTGCAATAGATGGAGCACCCACATACTTAAGCTGCTACACTGTAAATAGATTTTGCTGTTCAGACACTTTTCAATTTACACTTTACACTTTATATATCTAGCATTCTTAACTTTTCTCTATTCTCTTATTTATCTTACATTTTTAACCTATCTTTACTTAACTTATCCTATTTATCTTATTTTATCTTATTTATCTTATTTATCGACCGGGCTTACTGGGACCTTCAGACATATTTCGTACTGTCATATGTAAACGTTTGTCAGCATGACAAATAAAGACTCTGATTCTCTGATTCTCTGATTTACATCCGGCAGAAACAGTCAAGACATTCTTGCGCTTACTGCGCTGCCTAGCAGGAGCAGGAATCCATTCAGACGCATGGTCGTCTGTGACAGCTTCAGTACCTTTCTGGTTTCGTGTCTCAACATTCTCCTTTTTTTCATCAGTCTCCCTCCTAACTTCACCCACTGCACCTGTCACCACCCTAGTCTCACTCAGTGTACCTTTCTCACCCATTTCATCTACCACCTCCATAATCTCACCCCATTCACTCATTACCTCTCCAATCTCACCCTGTTCACCTGTCAGCTCACCATTCTCACCCACCACAATCATCACCTCACCCAACTCACTGGACACCACCACACTCTCACCCATCACTCCACCTGCTCTCTCAGCTATCCTGCCACCAACCTCACTTGTCCCACTTTCACTCTCGCCCTCACCTCGATGTTATCACTGGTTGACGTTCAAACCTATGACTTCCATACCAGATCGGTCGAGGCCCGGGTTAACAACGACCACCATTGGTGCTGTTGACCTACAGGGTGCCGATAGAAATTGGACTACTGTTGGTCGAAGAAGGAGAGGGGGAAAGAGTGTTCGTAGGAAGAGAGAGAAGAGGAACGTCAAGAGTATAGGACCTACAGTAGGGACATTGAATGTTGGAACTATGACAGGAAACGGTAGAGAGTTGATTGACATGATGCAGAGAAGGAAGATAGACATACTTTGTGTCCAGGAGACCAGGTGGAAAGGTAGCAAGGCGAGAAGTTTGGGAGCAGGGTTCAAGTTGTTCTATCATTGTGTAGATAGGAAGAGAAATGGAGTAGGAGTTATCTTGAAGGGGGAGTTTGTTAGGAATGTCCTGGAGGTAAAAAGAGTGTCGGATAGAGTGATGAGTCTGAAGCTAGAAATAGAAGGCGTGATGTTCAATGTTGTTAGTGGTTATGCTCCATAGGTAGAATGTGAGCTGGAGGAGAAGGAGAGATTGTGGTTGGACTTGGATAAAGTGATGCAGACCGTTCCTAGAAGTGAGAGAGTTGTCATTGGTGCAGACTTCAATGGACATGTTGGTGCAGGAAACAGAGGTGATGAGCTGGTTTGGTATCCAGGAGAGGAATGCAGAAGGACAGATGGTGGTTGATGTTACAGCAAAAAACAGTGGCTGGTTCTTGACCAGTATTGTTTACAATTCTCCTCTTCCTGGTCACATAAATTGCAAGTTTTGCCTCCCCAGAAATAAAATTTAAAAGCTGCCACTTTCTCTGATTCGATCTATTGTACCCAGCACCGTAGATGAATTTCCTGATAGTAAAATTTTCACTGAACAAATTAAAAACATTCGTCAGAAGAGTGAAGAGCACTGCAAGTCTCCCACACTCACTAAAAGCATGAAACATTGTCTCACGAGGGGGACAGAAGGGACACTGGCTGGACACTGCAGGGTTAAAAACAGAGATAAAAACATTGGACCGATGGCACCATGTAAAATCCTCCACTGGAGGTCGGCTGTTTTTTTCTTGAGGGGAGGTTTGTATAGAAGTCTCCACTGTGGGTCAGGTCCATTTCCCGTCATCCTGTTGGCCCAGGTAGTAGGTGCTCTGTTACACAGGTCTTTCTTGTTGATCACTTTTACACATTGTTTGTACAGTATTTTTTTGTTGGCCGTGTGCAGGCTGATCTGTCGTTCATCCCCGAGGAGAGGACCCTCCAGTTCTCCAAACAGGGGACTGATGTGGACCTCTGGGAAAGGATCTTTGCTGTCTGGCATAGTCCCTGTACTATAGTCCAGGAGGAGGCTTCTCTCCCTCCCGGAAAGTCTTTGCCTCCACAGCTGTAGCACCCTCTGAGCCACCCTGGTGGACTGGATGTTCAGCAGGGAGCTCCATGGGTTAACAACAGTGCTGTGACCCCAAGCGATATACGAAGCCGTCTCATCCCTGGCAGGAGATGCTGTAGCCACATAAAGCTGGTTATCCAGGGCCCTGCCCCTCTGCAGTAGTTCCCAGTGGGCCGGACCCGTGGTCATGTTGAAGGCTCCTGGGTAGACCAGCAGCTGACAGCCTTTCTTACTGTAGAGTTGAGCCAGCTCAGCAAACCTCAACTCATAACAGATCCCCACGCCCACTTTACAGAATGGTGTTTCAAACACGGACAAACGGTTGCCTGGGCTCAGGACCTCAGACTCCTGAAAGCGGATTTTCCCGGGAACATCAATGTCAAAAAGGTGAATCTTCCTATGCTTCAGCAGCAGCTGTCCGTCAGGCCCAAACACTGTACAGGTGTTGTACAACTTCCCTTCATCTTCTTCAGGGATTGATCCTCCCACTAGATAAACCTTGTTCTCCTTCGCGGCCTCCGCAAGCAGCTGGGTGGACTCTCCTGGGATCCTCTCAGCATACGCTGGGAAGAAGCTGGTTCCATAGGGGGAGTTCAAGCACTCCGGCAGCAGTACCAACTTGCTGCCTCGACCCGCAGCTTCCTTCACCAGACCGTGGGCTCTGCTCAGGTTGTCCGCCTTGACGCTGGACACATGCAGCTGGATCGAAGAAGAAGAAGAATAAGAAAGATGTAGTTTGTTGGTGGTCATTAACTTTTTAGTTTAGAGCATGAAGACATATTTTCATTCATACATGTTTGTATAATATTTCTCCAAAATATTCTACACCTCTAAACATACACATTTAATCAGTGTTCCCTGCTCCTGTCTGGTATCAAATTGATGCAGCTTCATGTTTTATAGCCCATCCACATCATAATGTTAAGGAGTTTACCTTATATAAATATGCAAACTGTGGCTTTTAATACATTTCTCAAAAAAAGGTATCAGTCTTGCATCACAGAACACATCTCATAGTTTGCAGAATGTTCATGTTAGCACAGTGTTATTCAAAGGTAATTATATGTAAATACTGTACAGTAAATGTTGGAACACAAGACTGTTATAGAGAAATTTAAAGCTTTGACTGGATCTCTCAGGTGGGCATGGCTTCTGGAGGAGGGACGTGAGGCAAGATGTGATATGACTACAGTATTTGGAGCTGAAAATATTTTGATATTATATTTTACTCTTTATTTTATTTTCGATCCTGCTTTATTTTCTATGTCATTTTACTTCAATAAGTTCACTGCACTGTACAAACGGTGCTGTTGGAAGTCAGGTTCCTTTGGGATTAATAACGTACCTTTGATTTGATTTGAAATCCCTGATGGCTTCCCATCCAGCCGGATTCTGAAAGTATGTGCGAGTATAAATATCCTTGTGTGTACAGTTAATGTTTGGCTTGTCTATTTTGTAGTGTTTGAGTTGAATACAACACATATTTGTGTGTCTATGAAAACCAGCATATTCTGCCTTACAAACTGCCACACTGTTCCATTTATGGATGTCATCATGGGATTCCTTGGGCTGTTGATCAAAACTCCTATAGTCTCACTTCCCTGAGGCAATTGAAGTACAGTTTGAATAGAGAAAACAGCTCAACGGAACATGATGAAAATGTTAATCCTTATTTGCTGACTTGGAATATAGGTACCAAGGCAGATACTGTACCTAAAGTAAATAGGTCTGCAGATGTTTGTTATGCTCGACATAAGCACTCATCATCCTCAGCGACCACGTGATCACCACTATGTACAACTAAATCCTTGTTAAGAGGTGCTGGTGGCGAACACTCTCACTTCCTCATCTCATTTTCAGCGCTAAATTCATTGGGATTTGTCCCTGATCACACTTAATTGAAGATGAAGATGAAGAATACTTTAATAATCCCAAAGAAAAATAATTTCAGTTTAGGTATTAATTGTTGGTACAGCACTGTCCTATCATCCGTTTGAGATTGACAGTGCTGCGATCACTGTAGTCACTCACAAAGATATAAAGAAGAATGAAAATCAGATTATATCTGGTTGTCATTGACAGGTTGATTGAAATTCAAACACATGCAAATAAAAAAGTTTGTTAATAAACTCTGAATACACTTTTGTCATACATTGTTGCTTTTAAGAAGGGCTTTAAAATGTGGTAAGAGGTTACAGGTAATAACAGGCCACATCTGTTGGAGCCAGCTTGTGGACACAGACCAGTGAATGATGATGGTGAAACTTTAATATGTCATTACTAGATTTAATTCCAACTAGGTGAAGAAGGCCAATGTAACTGAGGAAGAATCCTTCATGCCAACAATCACCACCTATGACATCAATATTCACCAGGGCAAGTGAGACATTCTTGACTCGCTTGTCATGATCACTGATCACAGTCATAAAAGTCTTTTTCACAACAGTGTTGTGAAAACCCATATTTTGACATACAGTAGATATTAGCATGTGTGACAAATTACTCCCAGTAAGTTCTCCACAGGATCATGTTTGTCTTTTTTTTATTTTACTCTGATATCTGTCGTGCATCCAATCTTACACATTGTTGGAATTCCTTTGTCTTCCTCAAATATTTACCTAATGGACAAAGGGTTATTTTTTCTTTTGATAGGATAGCCAAGAGGGTCTGGTAAGCGTTCCTGAACTCCTATGGTCCTTAGACTTCATGAAGCTCATGCCTTATTGAAAACTTGAAAACAGGCACTAAAGCCTCTACACAAGTCAGCTCTATAATCAATGATACAGTGAGGCTGAATGAGATCTTTCATTCACAGACAGACAAATCTGAACCCTTGTGCTGCTGTGCTGTGCAGGGAGCTGCACGATGGAAATCAGACTGCTGTATACCAGAGAACAACAAAGTTCTGTTAGAAATGCTCTAGTTCCCTCTTCTGGGAACCTGTGGGACAACATGAGTAATAATCACCTATAACCCTAACAAATGACTGCACCCAAGGGAATCCTCCTGAGAACGTCTGCAGATGAAACAGCTGCCACTGGCCTGATCCGGACCCTGACGACTCTGCAGTGAAGTGTGAGCACCTCTGTTCCCAATAATAACAAAGCATAACCACACGGATAATTACATAGTAATAAAATGTTTTGTTAAATTTCTCAAATCTTTAAATTTTTCGAACCCTCTTGTTAAGTCATAATGTGGTAGGCTCCGTACAAACATAAACTTTACATGTTGAATTGATCTGATATAAGCTTTTATTTTGAAAACCAAAGCTTATATTTAGAAAAATCCAAATCGGATATGAATGTTTAGTTAGCAGACAAGCTAATTATGACTAAAAAGCAGGACCAGCAAAGGTATGGTCGACAGTAGGTGATCGTCTGTGTGATAGTAAACCGCCTTTGTGGCCGCTGGTTTGCCACTCAGCGTGTTTAGTTAGCTTATTCGATAGCTAACTAGAGACGGAAGAGTTAAAGTAGAAATGGCTAAACATCGTGTAGTTGTGGCTCCCGTTATGGCGTAATCCTCTAAATAGCGAAACTGACAGCAAAACATAACAGACATTATTTACTATAAAGCAAAAAATAAATGTAGTAAATACAAATTTTATAATGTTATGATATAAAGTGCTCAAGATTTCCTAGGTTGAACGACTGGGTCCCATGGTGTAATGGTTAGCACTCTGGACTTTGAATCCAGCGATCCGAGTTCAAATCTCGGTGGGACCTCATCCTTTTGATCTCGACAAGAATGATCGCCTTGGTTTCAAATACTGTAGAATAAAATGTAAAAAATACAAACAAAAACCCCCCCCGTAAACTTCTAATTCATAGATTAAGATGAACACATTCCTGTAAACGATGCAGTTAATTTATATTTTCATACATTTACCGACCTTCATATGCCTACAGAATATTAGGTTGGGCCACAACCAGTATTCTTTGGTGCAACTTACCTCTTCTTCTTTTCCTTTCAGCTTTTCCCTCAGGGGTCGCCCTGTCTTCTGCATCCTCTTCTCTCACACCAACTACCTTCATGCCCTCTTTCACTACATCCATAAACCTCCTCTTTGGTCTTCCTCTAGGCCTCCTGTCTGGCAGTTCAAAACTCAGCATCCTTCTACCAATATATTCACTATCTCTCCTCTGGACATGTCCAAACCATCTCAGTCTGACCTCTCTGACTTTATCCCCAAAGCCTCTAACATGTGCTGATGTACTCTGATGTACTCATTCCTGATCCTGTCCTTCCTGGTCACTCTGAAGTGTAATGAAGATAAAAGCAATAAATTATGCTTGGCTATTGAGTGCATTTAAAAAATAGATTACAGGACAGCTTGGACAAAACTAACTAGAATTAAATAGAAATATACAGTAGTACTTACATAGTATGTCGTGCCAACAATTCCACAAGGAAATTAGGAAAACTTCATGCATGCACACTTTAAAGGTAAGTTGTAAATGCAATACTGGTAATGTGTGGGAAGTCATTCAAAAGTGTTGCAATCAGTTTAATGATATTCACCATCTTTAACTTCTTTTAGTGAGTAAATAAAGGATACAATAAATATGATTCTTTATGCAAAGACGCACAGCATCACATCTCAAACCACATAATACAATACCACATGATGAAGCACACAACAGCATTTAATTTTATTTTATTACATAAATTCTGTGTGAAACATGAGATACATCACTCCTTTAGCCATCTCTTGAGGACTAAAATATATTACTTCTTTCACATAGAAGTCCATTATGAAAAATAATGATTGTGCTTAATTGATCTAAATACTGCATTACTGTATAGAAAACACAAATATCAATCTATGAAAATGTTTTGATAAGAAAATCTGTGTATTATATTCTTATAAATCAACAAAATCTTTGGCTTGAAGTGAAACTTAAAAAATAACTGAATTATAATGAGTCACCATTTGCAGAGTTAAACAACACCAGATTTTGATATTCAGTACCTTACTGATATGACCATGTCCTTTTTTCTTGAAAACATTTTAATGTTTAGTAGCTGGAGAAAATTTATTGACTCAGAATCAGGATCTCATATTAATCCAGAGGGGGAAATTGCTTAAATGATCTTTTTATTTGTTAACCTTTGTTTTAAAGCTGACTTTTAACTGTATACAACATAATTCGCAACATTTTGTGGATTAACTTTTTTGTCTTATGTTTAACATAATATGCAATATACTGCTTTTCCCAGTACATTTAAATGTCTGTTTGCAGTGGGAACAAAATGCAGCCTGATGTAGAAACAAATAAGTTTCAAACCATCCATCTGTCTTGTAGACGAGACGTTTGCAATCTTCTCATATCATGTCGCCTATCCGCCTTGAAGTTCACCTGTGTTGCTAGAGCCTATTTCAACTGGACACAGGGTACACCCTGGATGAGATGCCAGCTCACCACTGGGCCACATGAAGAACAAACCACCTTGCACATTCACATTCACGCCTATGGAAAATTTGGTGTGACCAATTCACCGAAGTTGCACATTTTTGGAAGTGGGAGGAGCCAGAGAACCCAGAAAGTACCTATGCAGACACAAGGACACACACATACAACACAAAAAGGAATCAGACCCAGAACCTTCTTACTATGAGGTAAAAGTGCTACCCACTATGTCACTGTGCCAACTACATCGCAAGTCACTGACTTAAAATGAAACCAATGACATTTTCTGCTCAATTAAAATACGTAATTTCTTTTATTCAAGATTCTATTATTACTACTTTCATTACTTTACTTTTTCACATACTAGACAGCACTCAGACAGGCCAAACCTCTACCAAGGCAACTCAGTTTTCCCATTATGTCATTGCACCTAAAAAGCAATAGCCTTATTTTGACTCTCATAATTGGACTCCTTAACCATGAAAACCCTAGAATCTGAAATCATATTTTTATAATTATTAGTTTGATACTCAGGAAAAAAATATTGCACTGATGGCAGTTTTCCTCAGCTCAGTCGCTTGATGACACCCTTGCTTCCAAATTTGACACCCAACTGAATCATCCTATTTCAGCTACAGTGTCATCTTAGTTGTCTGTAACATGTAGTATTATTGTTTGTTATTTCACAGTTGTTAAGTTTTCCTGTAAGCTATGAATCCACTTGATCCAAATTACACCTTAACATGTGGTAGATCATATAGGGATGTCCTAGCATTGTAGACATTATCAATGACGTTGAAAGCAATTTCTTGTAATCCCACCATAGTAAAAAAAAAATCCTTTAAAAAAACTTAGATTGAGACGGTGATCCACATCATCACCAGAATCAAAAGAATTGTTCCATTGGCCGTACTCTACATCTCTAAGACATTTAAAACAAATCAATTCAAAACCATTTAAGTAATCCTGCTAAAAATTGAAACAAACAAGCAAACAAACCAACACCAGCAAGAACAGTGCCTCCGTGGATGAAAAATATTTGTTTGGCAAACAGATTGTTATTTAAGCAGCTTGTGAAAATTGTTATATTATTGTGTGAAATATTTTAAATCAGAGGGTACAAATAACTTCATCACCAAAAAAACCTCAATCTTGTACCAAAGGTAACCAAAGTTAGGGCAGTGTTTGTCTCACTGAGCTGTTCCTGATTGGTCAAACCTGGATTCTCTAATAAATATAGTCGGAGTTAAGCAGAATGATGCCAGTTGTACAAATACAAGATCAATGCACACACACACACACACACACGCACGCACGCACACACACACACACACACACACACACACACACACACACACACACACACACACACTTCATATCAACAGTCCCAACATTAGAGTTTGTCAAACTCTCCTCATCTCATCTGTGGAGCTGAGGTCCGAGCATGACTTTGTTGATAAAATTGATGATAGCCACGGCTGGCTGCTCTGGGTCCATTTCTGCAAACAGGTGACACACATTCTCTGTCGCACTGCCTGTCCGCCTTGCTACAAAGCCAAACATCCTGCAGCAAGAATGATACAAAACAGAAAAGGAGAGCAAATCAAATACATAAAACAAACAAGATTCAGATTACCCCATTGGATCATGATTAACTGGCATTCAAATTAGCACAGCACACAAGCTGATGGTATGACTTGTGTAGAAAAGGCACAATGAAGCGATCACTTACTTGCTTGTTTTGCCATCAGAATTTATCCACCTGACGCACAAGCACATAGAAACACAGGCAAAACATTGGAAAACATGAGTAACAGACATGGAGACCACATTATACAAATAAAGTACTGACTAGCACTCTGCTTTCACCTCTGGGAGAAGAAAAAACAGACACAAGTCACAGAGAACTTATATCTATAAAATATAAGTCAAGAGAGAGAGCATGTGTGCAGCCGTGGCAAGCACAAATATCACTGCCTTTTGTAAAGATATTCAGCAGTAACTTACAAACATGTAATACACAGGTCCTTCTCAAAAATTAGCGTATTGTGATAAAGTTAATTATTTTCCATAATGTACTGATAAAAACTAAACTTTCATATATTTTCGATTCATTGCACACCAATTGAAAAATTTCAGGTCTTTTATTGTTTTAATACAGTGATATCTCTACTTACGAATGTCTCTTCTTACAAAATTTTCCACTTAGGAAATTTCTCAGCAGGAAAATATTACCTCTACTTACGAAAGAAATTTCGACCTACGTAATGTAAAAACACAGTATCAGCTGATACTCGAATAAAAACACAGTATCGGCTGATACTTAAATCTCCCACACGCAACATTCTCATAACTGCCCTGCCATTGGCTATTACCTATTATGTATCTTCCTGGCATCCCATTGGCTAAGAGGGATGCCACTCCACCTCTGTGTGGAGCTAGAACGGTGCTTATGGAGTGTCTCGGCATTCGGCACTCGACCCGTGAGGTGTTCTGATAGTTTTGCGCAAATATAATAACTTTTTCAGTACGCATTCGCTATGGACCCCAAGAAAGTGACGGAGAAAAGAGGAAAAGAAAAGATGAAGAAAAGAGTTTTTTTGTCCATACAAACAAAGCAAGAGATAATAGAAAAGCATGAGAAAGGGATGCGTTTGGTTGATCTCGCCAAAGAATATGGCCAAAAATCTACAATCGACACGTTATTAAAACAAAAGGAAGTTTAAGGCGTTTAAGGCATCGCGTGGGTGGTTGGAGAAGTTCAAAAGAGGACTGGAATTCACTCTGTTGTTTGGCATCTTGAGATAGGAGCGCATGAACCAAAGAGGGCAAGAAACAATGGGGACAGCTGTTAAAAGGTAAATAACCGTCATTATTATTCTTTACTCTATTCTTTGTTTTTTACGTTATGCACAACTCTCATTTATTGTGTAATAATCTAATCGTAACATGTATTTGTTACATGTTTGGATGCATTTTTATGCTTTATAAAACATTTATGTCAGAATTTTTGTGGGCTTGGAACGGATTAGGGCATTTGCATGGAAAACGCGTCTCTACTTATGTAATTTTCTACTTACATAATTTCTTCCAGAACCAATTAATTTCGTAAGTAGAGGTACCACTGTACTGATGATTTTGGCATACAACTCATGAAAACCCAAAATTCCTATCTCAAAAAATTTGCATATCATGAAAAGGTACTTTACTTGAGCTACTAACCTAATCATCTGAATCAAAATATTTACTCTTAACACCTGCAAAAGATTCCCGAGGCTTTTAAAAACTCCCAGCCTGGTTCATTAGTCAAAACCGCAATCATGGGTAAGACTGCCGACCTGACTGCTGTCCAGAAGGTCATCATTGACACCCTCAAGCAAGAGCGTAAGACACAGAGAGAAATTTCTGAGCGAATAAGACTATTCCCAGGGTGCTGTATCAAGGCACCTCAGTGGGAAGAATGTGGGAAGGAAAAAGTGTGGCAGAAAATGCTGCACAACCAGAAGAGGTGACTGGACCCTGAGAAAGATTGTGCAGAAGGGCCGATTCCAGATCTTGGGGGACCTGCGGAAGCAGCGGACTGAGTCTGGAGTAGAAACATCCACAGCCACTGTGCACAGGTGTGTGCAGGAAATGGGCTACAGGTGCTGCGTTCCCCAGGTCAAACAACTTTTGAACGAGAAGCAGCGGCAGAAGCACCTGACCTGGGCTACAGACAAGCAGCACTGGACTGTTGTTCAGTGGTCCAAAGTACTTTTTTCGGATGAAAGCAAATTTTGCGTGTCATTCAGAAATCAAGGTCCCAGAGTCTGGAGGAAGACTGGGCTGAAGGAAATGCCAAAATGCCTGAAGTCCAGTATCAAGTACCCATAGTCAGTGATGGTCTGGGGGGGCATGTCAGCTGCTGGTGTTGGTCCAGTGTGTTTTATCAAGGGCAGGGTCAGGAGATTTTGGAGCACTTCATGCTTCCATCTGCTGAAAAGCTTTATGGAGATGAAGATATTATTTTTCAGCACGAACTGGCACCTGCTCACAGTGCCAAAACCACTGGTAAATGGTTTACTGACCATGGCATTACTGTGCTCAATTGGCCTGCCAACTGTCCTGACCTGAACCCCATAGAGAGTCTGTGGGATATTGTGAAGAGGAAGTTGAGAGACACCAGACCCAACACTGTGGATGAGCTTAAGGCCGCTATCGAAGCATCCTGGGCCTCCATAACACCTCAGCAGTGCCACAGGCTGATTGCCTCCATGCTACGCTGCACTGAAGCAGTCCTGTGCAAAAGGACTCGCGACCAATCGTTGAGTGCATAACTGAACAAAATTATTTGGAGGTTGACTTTTTTTGTATTAAAAACACTTTTTTTTTATTGGTCGGATGAAATATGCAAATTTTTTTAGATAAGGGTTTTTGGTTTTTCTTTACTTTTTTGCTGAAATCATCAATATTAAAACAGTAAATGGCTTGAACTACTTCAATTGTGTGTCATGAATCTAAAATATATGAAAGTCTTAATTTTTATCATTATATTACAGAAAATAATGAACTTCATCACAATATGCTAATTTTTTGAAAAGGACCTGTATTCAATTGACCTGACCTACCTTTGGTCATGTGGGCCAAGACTGCTGAAAGTCACACTGCTGATTGGGTAATGTCTCCTGAAAAACAGCCTTTATAACATAACAGAGCATTAGATTCCATTTCCTGCCTGAATAGCAGTTAGACATATTTTTCAAAAAACAACAACAACCAAACAACAACAAAATATCCTTTTTATAAAATAAGTAATTACATCTATTGAGTTTTCGTGGAACATACCGTCGTTTACTGTCCGTTAGAGTGATGCCCTGAGCAGAAACTTTGAAGTGGACCACTGTTGCAGCAGGACGGGGACTGAGAGCCAAAGTGTATTTAGTTGCCTTGGAGACGGCCTCAGGTCCCGTCAATGACTCGGTTTCCACAGAGTTCAGGTAGAGCACATTGCAAGCTTGTTTATAAGAGAAATGACAAAACATGGATTAATATACACTGACAGAATGTTACCGTAGATCGTTGCAATGCAAATATGAGGT
Source organism: Antennarius striatus (assembly GCF_040054535.1). Classification (NCBI taxonomy): domain Eukaryota; kingdom Metazoa; phylum Chordata; class Actinopteri; order Lophiiformes; family Antennariidae; genus Antennarius; species Antennarius striatus. The sequence goes on along the minus strand of NC_090780.1, from coordinate 14,999,156 downwards.
GTGAGCAGCCTCTGCTGGTCAAAAAAAAATTTTTTTAAGTTCTTCTAACACAGTTTATTAAATCAAAATCAAATGAAATCCTACCTGCCCCTTGTTTGAGGAGGTTTGCCGCTGTGCTGGTGTTTTTTGCACTCTGCATCTCTTGAAGCTCCCCAACCAGGTCTGAATCATCACAGAATTCAGTCATGCATAGCTAGAGAATCTGCTGAACCTTCAGTTTGTACCTGTTTGTAGTGTCTTTGGCTACTTTGTCTCCAATCAATGGCATTTTAAATGTGTGACTTTTAATGTGGGAATATAAATTAAATAAGAAAAAGACATTGAAATGTAATAACTTCTTTGACCTTTTTCTGGAATGCGAAGGGCACATGGCAGTGAGATGGGAGTGATAGAATGCTGGTACACAAGGGCAGATAAACTACCTGAAACAGGGAAGAGAAAACATGTCAAACAGAACAATGTTTATGGAATGTTACAGGATATTAAATTAAATAGAACAGGGTTTTTCTCTTAATTCAATGGTAGAGATGAACACTTTAAGAATCTTCAAAATGTATTATGAAATTTTTTTCACACATAACTGACCAAAATAGGACTCATTTTGACAGCCTTTGATTTTCACTCCCCGTGGGCCCGTCTCGATGAGGAAGTGTCTCACCAGCTGTTCCATAGGATCTCCTGTGATGGAGGAGAGACGAGATACATGTGAGAACAGAGGATCAAAAATAAAGCAGACTGTCTTAAAACTGTCATTTGTTTTTCTTCTATAAACATATGTATGTAGAAACACTTAACAATAATAACCAAGGTTGAAAACATCTTTAATTATTATTCTTTTGTCTTACAATTGTTGCCAAATAAAATCAGCTGAACTCAAATACAAAAGGAGTGAAAAGCACAGTTTTCATGTCTCTGCAGTAAGTCATCACTTAATAGTGAATAATCTATCAAAAGTGAACTGTGGCTGTAGAAAAGTAGCTATTTATTCATCCAGTAATGCTAATCCTTGAAAGTTGAATCTGAAGCAGCTGGACTTCTGTTCAGGGTTTTGGAATCAGTCAACAAGAGGCAAAATGAAAGGAAAGTGTATCAGTGGAAGAAGATAAAAAGTTTGAGCATCCAGACATTTTATATGATAAATTTGTTGAGGAAGACTCAGAAGGCACAGGGCGTGAGGCAGGGGACACTCCGGGCACGACGCGAGTGCACCACAGAGCCATACACAAAGACATGCACACACACTCACTCCTACGGGCAATTTGGGACCGGCCAATCAACCTGAAGCGCATACTTTTGGAGGTGGGAGGAAGCCGGAGAGAACCCACGCAGACACGGGGAGATGCGAACTCCGCACAGAACGGAACTTGAACCCAGACCCGCCGTGTTGTGAGGCGACAGCGCTAACCACTGCGCCACCGTGCCGCCCAGGCTGCAATGTGATGGATGGAAAAGATTTGAAGAAAAAAGGGAAGTGGGTCTCTTTTTCAGAGTGAACCAGGACCACACTATGTGACAACAAAGCTGTGACCCAGCTCTACCCTTCAATTGGCATGAAACCATTGTGCATTATGAAGCGTTGGGAAACAATATCCAAAATATAAAACAAATAAGTTGGAGGAGTTGACATCCAAAGAATTTGGACATGCAAGCTACATTTTACAAGTTCTGCTTTAGAACGTGAAGATGGTGTATGTACAGTTGTTTTCACACTGTCACATGCAGTAATTAAGCTCCAAACACAAACCCATGAAGCTGCTGTTAGTATCTCTCACATAAGAGCAGGAAAAGGCTAAATCAGGTGTCAAAGGATGGCATCGATCATCTTCCATTACGGGAAGTCCAACAAAGATGCAAGCACTGCACCCATGTTTTCTGTGAGAAAGATTAGGCCCACCATTGCTTGAGCACAGACAGAAGCTGCTTTCAGGTCTATCACAATGCAAACTAAAGAGACTGTAAGCCATAAAATGAACAGAACTAAGTGAAAGGTTTCTCTTCCACTATGTCAAGTCCAGTGCTGGGTTTGTATCTCATTGCTGTGTGAAAGCTTCGTTTCAGCAGATAGTTAACACGTATGACATTGTGGAAAATGAAATGTGTTTGAAATTACCTGAAGAAAAGTTCAATGGAAACTCAGAATTTTATGTGTAACAAGTTTTGTGTTTTATATGTTCCTATAAAAACCTATGAATATAATTTGCACAAAAATTCCGAATATATCGCAGACTCATAAGTAAATTGATATTTAATTTTTTTTTTTCAAAATTTTGTCATTAGGTCCAATAAATTCTACAGTTTCAAAAAATATATGTAGAATTTTATGGAAATTATTTTAATCAGATTTAAAAGGGATATGAGCTTTTTAACAGTTAGTGAGAATTGAAGAAATGTTTTTCAATGAGAAGGTGAAACATCTTCATACACTAAACATACTGTACATCAAATTGTTTCAGATTCAGCCTTCAGGAATTATTTAAATACAATTAGGCTGTTATTAATAGTATTGTTTACAACTGCAACAACATTTTGTACATGAAATAGCTAAAAAAAAGTCAATTATCAACACATTTGAAATGGGTACCTTTGCTGCCAATGACGTTAACATTAGGAGGTGTGGTTGCAACTTTGAGAGCCAGGCCATAGGCCCCCTGGAAGGAGTTACTGTCTCTGATGAGGAATGTTCCTGGTTCCTTCTCCTTCAAAACAGCTATGGCTACAGTAGAGAGGATACATTAGAGAGGGTTTTTGTAATGTGCAACAAGAGAAACAACAATAACAATATAAATCTGAGGACATCGTTTTGTTTCTGTTAAGGTCTGTTAAGTTTCACTATACTGCGTCACGCAATCAATCAAATAGTGGTCATAATAGGACTGTTTGGTAAAGATATTGATAAATACTGTCTAACCCTCATCATCCTTCATCACAACCTCACCTTGATTTCTGGAAATGCTTGGTTTGTACCAGTACTTGGAGCTGTCCTGGACAAACTTAGCATTGACTCGGATGTCTGCCTCCTCTCTACAGTTGTGCTGTGTAGACCCCCATTTCTGCTCTCCCACTGAAGTATTGTTATGGGTTGGAGGAGGAGCTGAGGAGGCCCGGAGTAGAGAATTGTGTCCGTTCAGGGATCCTGGTGTGGTTGAAGTTCGTTTCTTCTCAGGGAGTGGTGGCTGGGTGGCAGGGATGGTGACTGCAGTGTACCCAGTGTATGGGACATGAGGGACGTTTAATAAAGGATAATAGCAGGATGCCAAAGGGAAGGTTGGTGTGCTATATCCATCAGGGACAGGTGATGGTGGTTTGGCCTCAGTTGCGCTGTCTTTGTCTGGAGTCAGTCTTTGTCCTTCTATGTCTTTTCCTGATTTGGACTCCTGAGGAGATAATTGGATGTCCATGGAGTCAACATGACAATTTGGGGAAGTGGTTGAAGGGCTAGAATTGAGATTGAGAGAAGGGTTCATGGATGCATCTCTGCTGCTCTCTGGTGGGATATCACTAGGAAGGGCAGAGCCATTCAGTTGAACTTGAATCGGGGCAATGAAGACAGTGGCATATCTTGAAGGCTGTGGTTGATTAGATCCCTCTGCATCTCCTGAGATTTTGGCAGCCTCAAATTTACCATCAGAATTAAAATTCTCCTTTAATGTTTGTGTGGAGTTGATGGACATGCTGGACCTTTGGGTTTGAGTTTCACTTGGTACTGGTTTGATAGTTTTGTCATTATATCTGTTGGACTCTAGATGAGTGGAGGATTCTTTGCTTTGAGGAGGGCTATTGGCAATGACACTAAGAAAAAGTATAGCATATAAAAAAATTATCTTCAACTCTATATAAATGTAGTTTTATTTTCAGTATTTGTACACAAAAATTTTCACTCACCTATCTTCTGTATGTGTGGGACTGCTGCCACCAATAATTGTGTAGTCATGATCAGAGTCCTGTGCTGGGATGCTTGTTTGACTATTGGAGTCTGATTTAACCACAAATGCCTGGGATATGTCATCAGCCATGGCATGTTTCACTTTGAGAAGTAAGAAAAACAGATGGATTAAAGATATATGAAAAACATTTTAAAAAGGTAAGTGATAAAGACATGACAAAAGTTAAATGTAGAAGAAAAAAATGCAATCCTGATTGTGTCTGTTGTTCACCTTTGTGATGCTCAACAGGCTCGGTTTCCCTAGATTCAGAGGGGGCATCAGGTAGCCTACCCCTTCCAGGAGAGGGGCTACTAGTTGGCAGAGGTGAGACAGATCCAGAGTGGTACCCTGAGGTATAACCCCGACTCTCATGGCTCTCGGCTGGAGATGACTGGTAAGGTGAGCAGGGACAGGAGAGGCGAGGCTGAGGAGGGGTGTGGTACCCACTGCTGGCTCCATGCCGCACATCCATCAGTGACTTGGGGGTGGGGTAGCCCTGGTGTGCCCCAATTGTAAATCTAGAAGGTTCTGGGTTTGGACCCTGATCTAAAGTGGAGTGACAGCCGCAAAAAGTTTGCATGGCAGATTTACACTGCCAGTTTCCCACCTCTCTTGCCACCTCCCATTGATTTTCTCTGTTCCATAATTGAGGCCCTTCTCTTGTTTGCTGTAGCCCTCCTACTGATGACCAGTGAGAATTTTCCAGTTGGTCCATTTTCATTGGGTGGAATGTGACTGAGGCTGATTGGTGTTCTCGCCGACTTGAGCAATCCCGACATGAGCAGCCAGAACATGGGGTTGGAGAGCTGAAGAACATTTCCCTGTAGGGGCTGGAGGGTAGTGACTGATGGGAGAGGTGAGAGGCTGCATTGTGGCTGGAATAACTGAAGAAGTTACATTCTTCCCCAGGGCAGAGTCTGTTTGAGGTTGGAAGGGTGTGGCTGTGTGGGTGGATGCATTCAGTGGAATAAGGGTAGCAAGGCCTGACGAGACAGGGCAGGGGTGGGGGTGGTAGTGGACGTTCCCATGGTAACTCTGGTAAAGGATGGGCACTTTGTCGATGACAGAGTTCAAAATGAGTTGAATGTGAAGGTGGGGACATAGATTTCGTTGGTAAAGCTGGAAGAGTTTGACTTTTTGGATGTTTTTTGATGCTACACTGGCCAAGACAGCGGCTGTTGGAAAGACAGGCCTCTCGTGCCTTCTCCCACCCAACATCACCACACTTTTTACCTGCACAACCATAACATGAGTGCTCTCGCCTCAAACCCTGAGGACTTGATGGGTCTCCATCATCTAAAATGGCCGTTTCTCTATCCTTTTCTTTCTGTTGTGTTTTCTCCTTTACCCCATCTTCCTTGTCTCCTTTCCTCAACAGGTAGTCAGTGCTTTCTCTGACAGGGCAGGTTGTGGAAGGAGCCGGTTGGTCAGAGGGGATGAGAGAATGACTGCAGTCAGATGTGTTGGTGACAGTATGAGCTTGGTTGGCAGTTTGAGGCTTGACTGTTGGGCTGCTAGTGAGGTATCCATTAGTTGAAACCGCTGAGGCAGATGAGCCTGGCCCACGACGTTTCCTCACTTGGGCGTACAAGCTGCCGTCCAAAGGGCCCCTCGTATGACAAATATCTGGTAAAAACAACAAAAAGAAGAAATGCTTAAATATAATACTTAACTTCTGCTCATAAAGTTGACTTTTCCACTTGAATGTGTGGATATAATTCTTACTTTCCATGCTGTCTTGGTGATGCAAGTTGAAGTTTTCATACGAATCCCATTTGACCACAGGGTCTGAGGTGTTATAATGAACTTTGACAGAGGTGTCATTCTTGCTCTGTTCTCGACCTTGGAAAGCAGACATTTTAATATGAAACACATGAAGATGTGAAATGACAAAGATCAGTTGAACAAAATGTACCAAAGGACTAAACGACAAAGACACAAAGATAGGAGAGTGATTCTATTCACCGTTCATTTTCTCTGGGCCACTGGAGAAGATAAACTCGACTGCAGCATCTGGAGGGAACCTGTCATCTACAGACAGATCAGCATAAAGGCAATAACTAACATGTGCGGCCATCTTTGTTACAAAAGAGACATTAAAAAAAACACATGGACAAGTGAATAAGAACACTATTTTAAATTGAACTAAAGGCTACACGGTGATTTGCTAATTCACCCCAAGTGACAGGTAAACAATAAAATATTTTGAAAATGCAACCTGGCGACCTGCAACAGCGGAAGAAGCGTTTATTGAAAACGAAAGAATGTTTTGTTTCAACTCTCTGCTGAAAGATTGTTTTGCTTTGAGTCACCGGTCATAGTTAATTTGTATACGGTATAGTTATTTTTTAGTTCTCTTGACAATACCTTTATAACTGTCCAAAAACTGGAAACTGCTCCTGCTCACTCATGTCTTAAGAAAACCATCTGATGTTTTTACCTGTGCACGCCAGGTCCAGTTCAGTCTTTCCAAACCACAGCTGGGCTCCATGAACCGTGCAAGTGTGGAACTGGACTCTGAACACCACCTCCCTCTCTGCTGCTTGACTTCTCCGGTGGTAGCATTTGACCTGTATAGAATTATGTCGGAGAATGATCATCTTACAGGGAATGTCTCGAAAAAATGATTTTGGTAGACAACTGAAACACAAAATAATATGATGTTTTTCATTTGCTTTTTAAACCACTGTATTATGCTGCCGTGTGCCATCATTTTGTGGTATCTCAGAGATAACTACTTATAACCTTTTAAAGACAAGCACGACAGTGGAAGAAAGAAATTAACTATGCATAACAATTATCTTAGGTGATCTGTAACTTGAGTGATTTAACAAAACTCAAGCACTTTTTAAAAGAAAAGTTTAAAGAGTACATCGAACACAGGATAGAAAACTGAAGTTTAATTCACAGGAGTGAAAGACAGACGATAGTGTTTAGCTAACAAAAACACAAAATACACTTAATGCAGTAACTGCAGTGATGTTCTGTATGTAGAAAGTTTGCAAACAACTGTCAAGTTCCTAATGAAGTACAAACAGTTAAAGATAAGTCATCTCTCACCATAATGTCCCCTTTTAATAGAAGTGCTGGCTCTATAGTCACACAAAGCTTCCTTGCCCTGGAACTCTGTGGATCACTGGACACACACAAATGAAAAGCAGCCGCACCAGTTCAAAACATACATAAAACCAGTCAAAACATGTCTCAGTCGGGTCAAAGAGTGATAAACAACATTAACTTCAACATAAGCAAAGACCAGCCCACATCTAAACATAGACATCAATTGTATAGACATCAGGTGTCAGTTAGACATATGAAGAAAATGTGTCTGCTAGTACAACCGGTCAACTGTCCATGTACTTACTAGATGCCTGAGGTGTAAACCAGCTGGAGAGACTGGTAGATTTTCAGGAAAGGGTAGAAACCTGCAGTCAAAACAGGAATATAGGAGAAAAAACACAAAAAAAAGGAAACAAAGGACTCATTGTTTTTTCATTAACATGTTTAATCCTTTCTGTTAATAATTTATAGAATTGAATTACCACAAAACTACTGCAAGCAATTATGCAAAATTAGGGTGTGTAAAACAGACCTCCTCCCACTTGGAAGTTTGGCAGTGATGGAATGAGAATCTGGTGGAGGAACAGAGGACTGCTGTTCATTTTGATGCTACCAGACAGCAAACTGCTGAAGTAGTAGATGTACCTGAATAAGATAGGTGAGATAATGATGTGGTGTTAGAGCAGTGAAAGACATGATATATGGTAGTGGAGGTAATACAGAAATATATAAGTGTCTCGTGCCTTTTTTGAGAGGGCTGTAGGGAAGACGAAACTTGTTCTTCACAGAATTTTCTCATTGCAACTGTGGTGAGTACCTGGTCCACCCTGCAGTTACAGACATGCTTAATAAATACCTTATTACAGACGAATGCAGGCAAAAGTTTACTACGTGTTCTCTGGAGCAGATGAGATGTACACCTTTATAATACATTATGGTTGTTACGTCAACATTATTTCCTCATGAGCAAACTGTCAAAAATGTTGGGATCCAGATTTTCTTGACAGAAGAGAACATTTGATGGCAGCTGTAAAATCACCACAGTTAATTTATCATTGCATATGTTCATATAATGAGCGTGTCATTATCCTAATAATGATGCCAATTACCCAGCTGATATCTTGCTGTAGTGCATGTAGGCTGCAACGATGACCCCCGTCTTCCCTTTATTACCCTGTCGAAACACCGATCAAAGTGACAATGAATACTTTTTTGGCACAAATTTCACGATTAAGCTGCCAGGTGTGTATTTAGATTTCACTGACCTTGCAGTGGAGAACGACTACGTTTTGAGGGTCAGACGTCAGACAGTTCTCCATCGCTTTACAGACGGCACAGATCCTGTCCAGGGGTGGGGCATGAAAGTCCGGCCAGCCATAATCCTGCACCTGGATCACAGGGGAGAAGAGTTGCTTTCAAAATCTGCTCTACAAATGAGTCAAACACATTCATTAACCTTGAAAACACATAGTGATCATGTTCGTAGTTTATTTTTTTCTGTTGTGTTTCTGTAGCCCAAGTCATGTGTAATACTTGTACCTTTGGGTTGAGTCTGGTAATTTCATGCCTCTTCTCTGATAAATTTAATAGCTGGAAAAGACAAATAAAATGATCTGTCATAAAATGTGTTTTACAATGAACCACACACTGAAAATATGAACAAAGGACATACGAACCAGGTTGTCCACGTACTAATAGATTACAATAAGAGGTATCAAATATGTATGTTATGTTTTCAGTTTTTTTGACAAACCAAAAACTTGTCTTGGTGCTTGGATTTAAGCATGGACGCCACTTCCTGCAGGTTTCTGCGGTATCGCTGCTCCTCTAGATCCGGCGTGAAAAAGACAGAGATAATCCTCTCTGTGATGTAGGTGAGGTCAAAGTCATAGTGGCGATCCATCACATGCTCCATCGCTTGTTCCACACTTTTACCCCTGGTGATTTAAGAACAGGTTTTATTGCAACCCAAACATCCAATAAGCTTTTTAAGTTTAAATGCATTTGCATTTTATGTGAAACTTTTCTTCTGACTGACTGTAAATCAGTTATTTTCTTACCTTGGTATGGAGCCTCCCTTCCCCTGTTGTGTAGATTTATAAGAACCGTGCTGAGAAATAAACAGTCATACAAAGAAAGATGGGTGACAAACCCATAACTCTTGTTGTTTGGAGGTTACAAAATTTCAAAGACATGTATGCACTTACCAGGTCAGGTGGTGAGGTACAGGTGGAAGTCACCTGAAAGAGAGTTAGGGCATTTTTAGTCTTTGCAGCAGTCACATAAACATATACATATGCACAAACACACAAACATGAGTGCACGTACACACAGACAAACACATACAGCGAATGAACCCGGCACATGTTGAGTCATGTGCTTGTTTTCAGTGCTCTTGGTTCTACTCCAGTGGTGCAGATGAAGGGATGGTAGGAGGACTGACGGAGACGAGAGCAGGAATAATTCTTACTTTCACTCTTTCGTCTAGAGCAGCTGGTTTGAAGACAAAGCTGTCGACACAGATTTGGCTGCTTGTCAAGATGGGCTAGTGACGTGTGCACCAGCAGACTGGTACACAATAACAGATGCATATTCATAATGACAAACCTCGTTTGAAGCAACTTCATGCATATCAACGCAAATGAGAATAACTTTCACTTTTCTTTTCTCACTTACCAAATGGATGGTGCTCAGTTTAACGGGATTCCCAATCATAAAAATGATAGTAGTTTTTCGTTTTGGATCAAAAAGAAGTAGGAGAGGAGACAGATGTGGAAAGTTGACTGAAGGATGATAACATGTGGCATGCAGCTCTGCTGGTGAGCCGAAAGAACAAACTAACGTATGCAAAGACAAACAGAGGGGGAGCTGAGGTCATTTAGGCAGGCTGCAGTCACTAATATATAAATAGACTGGGATAGACTTTATGAACATTCTTCTTTCCCCGACTGTTTATTATAAGGGCAGTTGAGTCAGAGGTGACAGTCCAGAAGAAGCTGGAATGTTAAGGCTTCTGTGAAGTTTCATTGTCACAGAAAATTCATAATCAAATATATGAATCGATGACATCGATCGACAAACACAATGGAAAATGAAGGAGTTAACCCAAGGAATGAAATGAAGTGTTCAATACGACTAGACAACCAGGGGGTCTGACCTGCCATTTGAAACCTTGTCAGCTTGTGACCTGTGAAATGTCCCTGAGACTGACTGACAGCTGAGCTGCCCTCTGACCGGTGCCGACAGGTGTCACACAACAGGTTAACACATCAAATGCCTGACAATCAGAATGATCTACGACTGAAACAACCTCACAAAAACCACAGCAGCTGTGCATAAATAAACAAAGTGTGCGTGAAATATTGATCAGTTGTAAGTTAGTACATTTTCAAGTGATGTCATCACTTCTAGGTAAATCAAGAAGAGCAAAAAGAATCAACTGGACTCGCTTAAGTTTGGATGAAAATATTTGATCTCTTCCAAAAGGCTTGTTTAGTTCTTCTACCAACCTTAAGCAAGTCCTGCTGATTCTTTTGCTCTTCTCAATCTGGATGACTGAGAACCTACAGAACAAAAGCTATTTCTGGGAATATATTGGTTTTGAGGATCAGTTCGTAGACAACACACTCCTTGGCTAACTTTCATTAAAAAAAAGTATGCTTGCCACAATTTTTGCACAATGCAGACTTTCAAAAACAGGAAGTAATTAAATAAAAGTGGGTATTCAATATTGCAGATTTTATTAACTTACCCCAAAACGCAGCTGATTATTCTCTACATAAAAATCTTAAATTGTACATAACCAGAACAGATTCAAAGCACCTCAATCCTTATATTTGTTTTTTTGCTTCAAAGAGATTGTTCAGAGATTTGTCGTCATCCCAGAGTATGGGATCTCTTTCAGAATGCATAAGCAGAAGACTTGGTTTTCTGATTTCACTGCACACACAGACTCTGTGATGTGTTTCTGAGAAAAACAGAGTTTTTAAGGGAGTATGATGGGGGAAATGTGGGGAAACATAAACACAGGGAGGAATGAGTAAAGGGAGGAGTGAAGGGGCCATGACGTATTTGGCTCCTTCATAGTAGAGAAGATTCCACAAACCGTGTTACGACTGAACAGACAAAGTTAAAACATCTATACTGTGATTTTTGCTGTAGTTATCTCATACAGACAGACAACCACTCTCTGTATATTTGTTTATTAGCTGTTTAAAATCCACAATCTGTATCTGAGTCAAAGTCATTTTAAGAATTGTTTTTTCCAGTGAGTAAGTGTAGAAGATCATAAACATGTAATAAAAGCTAAAGTGGCAATTTAACCACATGAACAATTCAGCCAAAGGGTTGAACCCTCTTGTTATAAATTTTATAATGGTGGCTAAGGGGATGAAGTGATATGCTTTAGGAAGAAACAACAGGAATTACACACATGTGTTCCCATGCATAAACACAAACACACACACACACACACACACACACACACACACACACACACACACACACACACACACACACACACACACACACACACACACACACACACACACACACACACACACAGAAGAAGACAAGGGGCATGAACACTGATGCAGCAGAAAGTCAGAGGAGGGAGACACTAGAGTCAACAGGAAGCAATTTTGCAACAGGATGTTGTTGACCTGGGCTCACACACACACACACACACACACACACACACACACACACACACACACACACACACACACACACACACACACACACACACACACAGAAGAAGACAAGGGGCATGAACACTGATGCAGCAGAAAGTCAGAGGAGGGAGACACTAGAGTCAACAGGAAGCAATTTTGCAACAGGATGTTGTTGACCTGGGCTCACACACACACACACACACACACACACACACACACACACACACACACACACACACACACACACACACACACACACACACACACACACACACACACACACACACACACACACACACACACACACACACACACACACGTCTTCAGGAGCTCTGCCAGCCTCAGGCTTGTCATTAATGCATGAGGACTATACAGTGGAGCCACTGAGAATGGAGCCATCTGGTTCAGTTTGTCCTTTTCATCAGCTGGTTTTAACTGAGGTGTTAAAGACAGTGACCGGCGCTACGCTAGGGTCCAGTTAGTGAACTGGATGCCTGGCCAGTACCAACTCAGTTTGCCCCATTCATCACGTAACGCTACTCAGTTTATCAACAAAAGTTTCAATCAGAGACACCACACGGCACACAGAAGTGTGTTTGGGCTTTGAGAATATGCTTATTTGCATTCTGGCCTCCAGCCTCTGTTTGAAGATGTGAAAAAGACACTCATTTGGAGGAGCCTACAAATAATTATACCTGGAATCTGCAACTCTCCTGGTTTATGGAACTTAATAATGAATTTGTAAGGGGTTGCAAGCGAGAGAATGCAGGAGATACACGTGAGCCTTTGAGAAACCAGCGTCTCAGTGCCATCTAGGAGGAGGCAGCCTCATTCTGACAGTCTACTCAGAGATGACATCACGCCCTGGAGAAGGAGGCATGAGTAAGAGTTCCCATCTAAAAGCGGAAAAGCGAAATAACCATGGCAGTTTATTTCAAGTTCCATAGCCTCACAAAAGATACTGAACACAAACTATCAGAGGAAAAACTTTCAAAAAAGAAGTCATGTAAAAAGGAGAGGTTATAATTTTGGAAGCTTTGTGTAAAAATAAATCACTCTCCCTCTATTTTCTCTTCATCTTTCATTAATCATTTCTGTTTTTCCCCATAAATTATAGTCAGCCACTCCCCTCTGCTTTCTCTCACACTGCCTCTGTCTATGTTTCAGTGCCAGGTAACAGGATAATCACAGTCATCACTGCCATGAGACACAAGCATGTCTTCCCTATGAATAAACAATGTCAGATGACAACGGACACATTGATAAGCATCACACATAGCTGGAGCAAGTTGCTCCATAACTGGACTGGAGGAGGAGCAGGGAACAAGATGAAGTATGAATAAGGGTTAAAGGTAAAAAGTGGAAGTGGATGTATAGGCAGTTTAAACATCAAGAGGATGGGAAGAGTGAGAGAGGAGTGACAGACAGTCAGAGCAAGCGCTGGACCGGGGAGAGACATTAACAGCTGAATATGCTGACCACTGACAAAGAGTTATTTTAATAGGGCTCCTAATTTTAGGCCAGAACCCTTAAAGACTCATTTTGTTTATTTCATCGTCACTCATCTCACAAATCCACTTCCCACTTTCAAACAACAACAGACACAAGAGATCTACAACTCTGCATCTCGTATTACTGTATGATGGCAACATTTGTTTTTGGTCTCTGGTGATTTGCCAGTATCCAGTAATTAAGAGATAACACACACACTTTTCATAAGCGACTGTCTATAGATATCCAGCACACAAAAATAGATCTATTGTTGGCAAGCATTGTATTATATCAAGAAATATATTAGACACGGCTGACTGTTTGAGTCCTGGAATATTAAACAAGGCTTAGTGCGGATCTATCTCTCAGGAAATGAAAGGAATAGTTAAATATAAAGAGTGTGCATGCATGTGTGTGTAAAGCAGTAAAATTAAATTAACCATGAAAATTGTTTGTAGACAGTGTGACATGATGGTCATAAATAGCAACCATGAGGACATCACCACATAAGTCACACTGCACAGATGTTTATCTGACAGGAATTTCCAGCTCCAGCATGTTCCAATCTGCTGAGTTCTCCATCTCTATCGGCTTAATGCTGCTACAGCCACCATTCCATAGATGTGCAGTGACACCCGGAGTTACCACCAGACAGGGTGAGGTCTCGGCCTCCCAAAGGTGAGACACGAACAGCAAGAACGGTGGAAAAGCTGACGCTTATGGCAACAATGTTCCAGACATGGAGAGAAGCAACAGAAAATCCCAGAATGTGGACAAGAGCTAAACATGTAAATCAGACAATAGCAGATAATAATAATAATAATAATAATAATAATAATAATAATAATAATAATAATAATAATAATAATAATAATAATAATAATAATAATAATAATAATAATAATAATAAATCCTTTAATGATCCCGCTATATTTTTTAAAAGCAAATAAATTAACAAAACAGAGGATTTTGTTAATCTGCTCCACCTCTACTGGTGCTATTTAGGACAAATTAGAAAGACAGTGGTTTACTAATTCACCACTAATTGACACAAAATTTTGCTCACTATATAAATTCCCAAATCAACATGAAACATTAGCAGAACAGCTGCTGTAATTTCAATTTCACTAGGCAGCATTATCATCCATCAGATCACGGCAGAGCGATGGACTGATTCTGGGATGCAGCTGGACGTCAATGCCAGGCGCTCCGTGATTGTCTATATACATTATGTAACACAAGCATGTACACACAGCATAGACATTGATGGATGCAGGAGACAGATACTGTGGGGAATGTGTGGTTAAGCAGCAAACACATTATATAAATGGGCAAAGTAAGAAAAGTTGTGCATTCCCATAAGATGCATGCTGATGCAGTTACATAGATACACACACAGAAAAGCAGAAACACTCATGCTGACACAAACACATCCCATAAGCAGTTTGGCACAAGTTTAATAGCTCTAAAACATTACAGGAATGTAGAGAAGATGGGCTGCACATACACCGACAACTACATCATGTCATTAAAGTTAAATCTTATGAATTCTCTTCACATGATTAAAAATTAAAATCTGTGTTTTTTTGTAGGTCATCTCTAGCGTGTTTTTAGCATTCGCCTCAGTCATTGTAAATTAATTCCTCTTCCTGGGTGGAATTTGAGCTCTATGGCTCCAGCTTTAATGAAATAATATGGACTAACACATTCTGCACTAGCACAGCGAACATGGAGATTTCAAGCCTGCAAGACTGCTGCTCAATAGAAAGGAAAAACACACACACTTAAAAACTGTTGAGCAGAGTTTTTGAGTCAACAAATCTTAACTCAGTAAATAAATGGAGTTTGTTTTTACCTTTTGACAAGCACCCTCAGTGTGTCCCTCTGCCTCTGAGCAGTCCTGTCTGTGGAGTGGGATACACTACCTCCCTCTGTCTAATAAGCTCCCTGCCCTCCCTCTCTCTCTCTCTCTCTCTCTCTCTCTCTCTCTCTCTCTCTCTCTCTCTCTCTCTCTCTCTCTCTCTCTCTCTCTCTCTCTCTCTCTCTCTCTCTCTCTCTCTCTCTCTCTCTCTCTCTCTCTCTAACTGTGTTTGCCTCCCTCTTCAGCATAACACAGACACATGTGCCAAATGCACACAGACAGTTAACAAGTCTTTTTACTGGCACAAGTATCATTATACCACATGCAACCTCTGGGCTGCCCTGCAAAGTCACAAGGTTCTGATCTGCTGACCTCTCTAATGCCCCGAGGCTGAGAGAAAGGCAACAAGAGACCAATGGAGTGGCAGCATGAGATGGAAATACAGTTGATATGACAGGCAAACAGGTTGTAGAAGCACGGAAATGCCGCCAACGTAATTTAAGAAGGAAACAAAACTGATTCAAATGACGTAAAAAAGAAATGCAGCCACACACTGCAGTGACCCATGAGCAAAAGAAGCCTCACGAGGAGCGTAGCGTGACACGGAGCAGACGGCTTCATGGGTCACCCTTGACCCAATGTTCCCCTTTATTTATAAATACCCCAAATGGGACTGATTACACACACACACACACACACACACACACACACACACACACACACACACACACACACACACACACACACACACACACACATACACAACCAGCTGCCTCTCACTTATTTGTGTCCTTACACAGATCACTCACTAGCAGGCATTTATGGCACTCTTATTTTCTATATTTACCAGCCAAAGACTTTTCCTATCTAGATTGGTCATCATCCTGTGTGACGAAGTCTCCTCTCATCAGCGGCGCCTGCCTCTCCAACGGCCACCGTGAGTTGTTTTTGGCTATCGCCATGGCAACCAGTTGGAACGGTATGACAAAAATAATAATCCTCTTTTAATGGATGCTACTAAGGCACAACAGCTGATAGTACCCATTTATACACTATTACATTGTTTGTGTGTAGCGGTGGTTAAGAGGGTGAGCCCCTCGAAAGTAACTGCAGCAGGATTTGATCTGATTTGAAAAGCTGGGAAATAAAAGAAGTGGTTCTTTTGCTGTTGGTGGGGCACAACACAGTTAAAGGTCACAAACCCACTCAGTGGTTTGATGCTGAGCTGCTGTGAGTGGGGTCACATGATACCACAGGCAGCGACTGTGTGGAAGTGTAAATGGCCTCAATGGCTACTTTTATTCTGAAAACACATTTACAGCTCATTTAATGCATGAAAATAGAGCTCCACCGTGGAGGTGTACCATTGGACTTACTGTCGTCAATATCTTTTGTTCTGCCAATGTATTTGTTTTGGTCCATTGCGAGGTGATGTTATATGATATGTATTGTATATGTATGGTAAGGCAAACCTCTGCAAATAGAGGCTGTTCATTTGACCATACCGAGATATAAAAAGAAACCAAATACCAAACGCCTTGACTGTGAAGTTAAAAAGTCTGTTCAGAGGCACCTCTTTGAGCTGCCATCATCTTCCTCTTCATCAGAATATGTATTAAAGAGTCCATTGGGACCATTACTGAGACTACTCAGGTGCTAAAGGACCAGACGTGACTGAATTACTCATGACAACCTGGCGGTTCACTGAGACAACTTCTTCCACCAGACATCCAGGTCAGTACATGGGACTTTCTCCACTTAAGGCTCATGTTGTATTAACGTCAGAACCTCTGACGCAGAAGCAAAAGCAGGACCGGATGGAAAGAAGATGATGTGTACAATTTATAATGATTTCAGGCGACTTGTGACTTACCTTGCCTTCACATTTCTTGTGAACTGCAACCTTGCACTCTGAACACAGGGAGCAGAGGAGAGGTGAGACACAGGATTTGGCCCAGGAGTCAGATTCAGAGATCAAGATGTGGACTCACTGTTGCAAAAAGATCCCAAGTTGTCGACGTTCTGCCCGCAGGCGATGCACATTTGCTTCCTCTTGAAGCTCTTCTCTATGAAGGTGTGGCTCCTTGCTTTGGCGAGCTGGAAACACAGTGGAGTCAAATCTGATCACTTTCAGGCCAAATGATTAAAGCCAATCAAACAACGGCTGCCACTGCTCAAAGGACGACATTGATAAAATCCAGAAAGTGTGTGTTTTTCAAAAGATCATTTCGTGGGTTCAGTGAGACATGAGTTCTGATGAAATACTGTACATTCTCTGCATTGGTCTTCCTCCACTTAAGCAATACCTGCCACATCACCCTGCATTTTAAACAGTGATGTGCGGATATGGGAGGCAGGTGAGGTACGGTCTCACCTCCCATTAAAAAAGAAAAAAAATGGAAAATGGAAAAAATAAATTAAATGGTTAAATTTATCCAGTGATGATTATTATATAGTTATTTTCCATTTAACGTCACCAATTATACATTATTTTTACTCAAAATCACTGCATTTTCACCTGAAATACTGAGAAGAGACCTGCGATGAGGCATCAGCCAGTTGAGCCTCACCATGGATTGTGCAATGACTCGGCTAGCGGTGCTGGCTTGCTAAAAAGTGAGACCCTAATGCTATCTCTCTCTAAGTTGCTATTAAAATGTTCAAACATGTTTGCTCTATGAAATAAATTTCCATAATTTAGCTAATGTATATAATGTACAGTGTTTTTTTTGTCAACAATTGCATGTGTGTAACGTATTTCTTGAGTTGAGCAGTCCTGAAACTGCTGGGAAAGTCCACAAAGTGAGGCAAGCAGTTCTAGTGCCTCATTGGGGGCACTGGTGATCCCAGGGATTCGGCCGAGGATTCTTCTTCCTCGGCCGTAGAAGAAGTGACAGCAAACTACAATCTACAGTCAGCGAGTCAAGTGCAGCCATTCATTTTTCCCCCGTTCCCCTTGCCTTACTATAAAAATGGAGGATTACATATTTCAACTCATAGTCCTATAGCTAAGATTACATATCTCAACTACAGGACTGAGAGTAGGGACGTTGAATGTTGGAACTATGACAGGAAAAGGTAGAGAATTGGTTGACATGATGCAGAGGAGGAAGGTAGACATACTTTGTGTCCAGGAGACCAGGTGGAAAGGCAGCAAGGCTAGAAGTTTAGGAGCAGGGTTCAAGTTGTTCTATCATGGTGTAGATAGGAAAAGAAATGGAGTAGGAGTTATCTTGAAGGAGGAGTTTGTTAGGAATGTCCTGGAGGTAAAAAGAGTGTCAGACAGAGTGATGAGTCTGAAGCTAGAAATCGAAGGTGTGATGTTCAATGTTGTTAGTGGGTATGCTCCACAGGTAGGATGTGAGCTGGAGGAGAAGGAAAAAATCTGGTTGGACTTTGACGAAGTGATGCAGAGCATGCCTAGAAGTGAGAGAGTTGTCATTGGTGAAGACTTCAATGGACATGTTGGTGCAAGAAACAGAGGTGATGAGGAGGTGATGGGCAGGTTTGGTATCAAGGAGAGGAACGCAGAAGGACAGAAGGTAGTTGACTTTGCAAAAAGGATGGAAATGGCTATAGTGAATACTTTCTTCCAGAAGAGGCAGGAGCATAGGGTGACCTATAAGAGTGGAGGTAGGAGCACACAGGTAGACTAAATCTTGTGTAGACGGTGTAATCTGAAAGAGATCAGTGACTGCAAAGTAGTGGTAGGCGAGAGTGTAGCCAAACAGCATAGGATGGTGGTGTGTAGGATGACTCTGGTGGTGAGGAAGATGAAGAGGGCAAAGGCAGAGCAGAAGACGAAATGGTGGAAGCTGAAAAAGGAAGAGTGTTGCATGACTTTTAGGAAGGAGTTAAGACAGGCTCTGGGTGGCCAGGACGTGCTTCCAGATGACTGGACAACTACAGCTAATGTGATCAGGTAGGAGATTACTTGGTGTGTCATCTGAAAGGAAAGTAGACAAGGAGACTTGGTGGTGGAATGAAGAGGTACAGGAGTGTATACAGAGAAAGAGGGTAGCTAAGAAGAAGTGGGACACTGAGAGGACTGAGGAGAGTACAGAGGAGTACAGGGAGATGCAGCGTAAGGTGAAAGTAGAGGTGGCAAAGGCCAAACAAGGGTCTTATGATGACTGGCATGGGTTGGGTTGGGTTGCAATTTAATTTGTCCAATTCTTTGGTTTATTGTTAAATGTTTACAAGAGTATGAGGCACATTTCTGATTTTTTTGTTTAATTGAAACTGTAAAATGTCACCCTGCACTAACACGGTGAATGTGTGTGATAAATATTAGTGTGCCAGCATTGTTGTTGTGATTGCTAAAATGTTGTCATGCTAGAGCTGGCATTTAACTAATACCTCACAGAGCCTAAGTGCTTTCTGTTGACCTGACCCCCCCCCCCTTTCCATTACAGGCTTCCTATTACAATGAATAATGCAATAAAATGTGGTCAGACTCAGAGCTAACCACAGGGACAAATCTTTTGCTGTTTATCCACAGAGAAACTGAATGTTCACACAAACCTGAACTAGGTTACCCAGAGTTTGACTAAAACCCTGGGTAATACTTGAGTCAGGTCCGCTGTAAGCCTGTAATCTAGACACGGTTATTATGAATTATCTGTCAACACTGCAAGGGGACACCACACTGAACCATTAAGGCAGCTGTTCAAACATGAGACATGATCTTCTGTGGGTGAAGCAAAAAATGAGATGAAGGTAAATCTGATACAGGCAGATCCATAGAAGCTTTTATTCAAGTTTCTCCAAATGTTAAACTCAATTACAATTTAAAATTAGGAAATTGACTTTTTACCCAATTCAATGAAGTCACAATCATTACATTTTTGTCGTTGTGAGCCACCTCTAAACTTCATGATAATAAACTGGATAGTATTGACATAAAGTTTATGCTGATGTGTTGCAGGACAAAGTCTGCTGACAGCATGTGGAGAAAATTAAAGTGTGAAATCTGTACTTGAGCAACAAACAAGGAAAGAATAGGAATGGAAAAGTCTAGAGGGATGTTTGTGTGTGTGTGTGAGAGAGTTGTTGTCATTGTGTGTGTGTGTGTGTGTGTGTGTGTGTGTGTGTGTGTGTGTGTGTGTGTGTGTGTGTGTGTGTGTGTGTGTGTGTGTGTGTGTGTGTGTGTGTGTGTGTGTGTGTGTGTGTGTGTGTGTGTGTACTACATGGGGCCTTGGGGGATGTGGAAATAATACACAGTGTGCCTCTTTTTGTTCAACTGTTTGATTCTCGGACAAAACTCAGTTCATTTTAAAAAAATTTCCAAGTATTTTTTCAAATGGGAGGACACTGATCTTAAGTGTAGAAGACGGAAGAGTAGAAATGCTGGCTGGGACTCATAATATCCAACATTGGAGCCCCATTTCTTCCGTCGCCTTGAATTGTGAGAGGACGCCAACAGATTAAGTTTACCGCAGTGTGTTATAAAATCTCCATGACTCTGAAGTGGAGTGTATGCAGTCTAAATCATTTACTACTAGAGATGTATAATTCATGTTTTATGTGGTCCTAAGCATTGTGTGGTTATATAACATTGATATAAATGTGACTTGATTCTTTCTGAATAACACTTTACAACCAACAACATGACAAATTTACAGAACTTGACTTGATTAAAACTGTAAATGCTTTTCTTTTCCATAAATGTTCCAACCCGGTTGATCTGGATTGATCTACAACAAACAAAACATTTCATGAATCAAATGATAAACAAACCATCAATAACTCCACAGTCAGCGGTTTGAGTCTTTATTGATGAGTGATGGTTGATTTATTCCTGCACAGACTCGACATGTACAGGAGACAGGAAACGATCGCTCTGGGATTTTAAGGACAGAAGGACATGACTAACCTGGCTCCTGTGTTTTTGGTCTGGGACAGATATCTGCTCTGTTGTGTTCAACAGCCAGCTGTGCATGAGTGATATGAGAGTTGTGAATACTAATCAAACCTACAATATATTAAATGATATCATTTTATCAAGGTCCGAGTCCAAAAGAGCAACACCTGTTTTAATGTATTTGAGGGCCACTGTAAGTGATAATAATAATAATAATAATAATAATAATAATAATAATAATAATAATAATAATAATAGTTATATATTATACTGTTTATATACAGTACACTTTATAAATAAGCAGGATTGCAAGAGTATATCTTTGTATATATACTCAGCCCTAATTACAAATTATGATATCTTTGAGAACAATACGATGAGTCTTGGTGTGATTCCACACTTGTGAAAACTATTCTGGGTTTTTATTTTCATAAGGGTTTCACAAGGGTTCCTTGTTGTGGGAAAATTAAAATCAGTTTTATAATAATAATAACAACGATATATTAGCAGGGCTCGAAATTGCGACCATTTTGGTCGCATAAGCGCCCAAGGTTTTTTTCAGTGCAACTATTAAATATATTTGGGAGCACCGGTGCGACTAGGAGAAAAAATCTGGTGCGCCCTTTTTTCCTCTTCTCTCTCGCTCTTTCTCTCTCTCCATAGAGCAGGGGTCACCAAATGGTGGACCAGATCCGGACCGCGATGGTTCTGATGGTTCTGTACGGACCCGTGACCACTCCACGATAAATTCACGAGAGTACATTTCTTGGCGCATTTTTACTTGCAGTTCACGGTTACAGACGGCGGGCGCTGCTCCTCCAGTTAATACGGTAATAGCGCCACTCCAGCCAATCAGATCGTTTGTCTACCCTGCGCTGTCAGTGCACCAGGAAGTGAGACAGCTCGCTGCCGCTACCGCTGTGAGTTTACCGCTACAGGAGCACAGAAGAAGGGAGACAGCATAGCTCCAAACGAAGGGAGGTTAACGAGGAAAACCGCTGGTTAACAATGAGTGGACGAAATTTCTGTTCATTCCTCCATTAGGCAGTTCAGAACCATTTTACCTCATATGGTCTGAACATGTAGCATGAATTAAAAGTGGTAACATGAAGCACCACTATGAAACAAAGCACAGATCTTTTGTGCAGAATTATCCCCTGAAGTCCGAGCTGAGGGCAAAATGACCGAGAAAAATGCAAACGAATGTTCACTAAAGGCATGGTGGAGTTTGGGGCAACATAAAACATCTTTTAGTGATGTTTTAAAATACAAAACAATCCAATAATAACCAAAATGGTTCAGTCCAGGTGCCGGGCTGGCCTGACAGCACGCCACAATGCGCTATTTAAGCCACACACAGGTAGTGCCTAGGTTTGGCCCCTGACCCGGAGGCGGACCAACGCAGCATCCTCAGGTGAGCACCTCTCATACAGTTTTGTCTGGATGTGGGGAAAACTCGTAGGCACCGAGTGTGCACCCTCGAACGGACTACCGCGACAGTTTGTTTGATGCGGACACATGAGTGTGGACCTGCCGCAGAATGTGCGCCAAACTGTCTGAGCAGGACCGCGGTCCTGCCAGGAGACAATGAGGGCGCAGCTGCGGATGCTCTCCTGGGGCGAAGGAGAGAGGTGCGAGGAACTGAGATGGACGGAGCGTCTCTATCGCTCCATCACTGCCTTGCTTTTGGGTAGGTGCTCCTGAAGTCTTTGCTGGTGCCACTAACTTCTAAATTTGGGAGCACCAGTGCTACCAAGAAAAGAAGTTTATTTCGAGCCCTGATTAGTAATTGCTCTTTTTTAGTCACACAATGTTCATTTGTGATGCTTACAGACTGAGTGAATCCTGACGGGCGGGCGTGGGACACGTTACCATTATGCTCTATGTATTGATCTGAGCATCACAGCTGCAAAGGATCATAAGGGTTATTGACTGTCTGTATGTGTTCAAATGAATGGTAGTTACAATATACTGTGGAATCCAGTCATTATGTTGAATCTGGGTGTCTGGGTCTGTATTAGTGATAATATATGGGGGGAGTTAAAGAAGAGCAATGATAAACAAGAGGGAACATGGAGGAGAAGAGGATGATCACCCCCTCCATTGATTCACATGTCAAATATTATTACATAATATGAAATTTAGCAGTTCACTCCATTAGAATCATGTAATAGCTAACTGGGTTGAACATGTATTGTCTCATAAAGCTGACCTTTACTTTTTGGAAAAACAAAAAAATTTCATTGCCTTCAGAAGTTATTATTTTAAAAAAATTGAATTCCCACCTATAAATGAAATGTCTAGTATTTGTACAGTGGTTTTTTAAAAGTGATATACTAATAAGTGTAATGTAACTGCCCATCTTAGACAAAATTTCGCCGTAAATGTGACAAAAACGTTGCTTTTTATCGAGCCATGGCATCCAGTTCAGTTTGACGTTTTGACTAAAAACACAGGACGACACCTGCTGGACAAAAGGTAGTACTGCAGGAAGAAAGACCGTTCGACCTCAGATGTTTGAGCTTTTACATCGGGACACGTAAAAAAAAGGGAGAGACTAGTCTGTGAAGCTACTGTTTTTTTCCAGGTCAATTATTTGCAATTAATGATATTTAGGATTCTAATTTGTTCTTAATTCCTTGCACATTTTAAGGTTAATTTTCAGGTGAATAGGCAAAAGTTTCTTTGTTCTCCACAGTAGGTTACTAGCACTGAAAGATAATATAAGATGAGATGAGGTGAGGTGAGATAAGATAAGATAAGATAATCCTATATTCATCCCACCGTTGGGACATGTTCATACTGTCAAAAAGCAGAATAATATAAAAGTAAATGCGTAATTTTCAATAAGGAGTAAATCAGTGGATGATTTCTTGAATATGGAAAATAAGTCAAGAACATTTAGACAACTGTGTTTCCCAGCAACAAAAGCAGAGTTAGAGTATTGGAGTATAACATAACTCCGGCCCCCTTTGCAGTTTTTGCAGCCAATATTTATGTCATTCTACAAGCATGTCTGACCCCCACAGACTGCACACAGCACTTCCACTTTTCACAGAAGACCAGGCATGAACTGAATAGATTTCTTTATGACTACAGCTACATAATCTTTTTATCAGTGTGACGACAGCAGGAACATTGTAAGAGTGATCGTTCAACACAAGTTGTCTTTATTGCAAGCTGCAAGAAGTAATTTATTTAATGTATATATAGAAGGATGACGTGCTGTTGTAACATCAGTCATAACAGTGTTTTACTGCACACAAAATATTTAATGCATTTACACACAACAAAACACCTGTTGGAGGCATTTTATAGCACTGTGCTACTGCACATAAATGGTAAGAAAACATGCAGCTACAAGAAACACACACACACACACACACACACACCTATTTTCAGCATTTTCATGGCTGTTTAGAGGTGACACCCCCCGACGCACTATTCATGCAGGTTATAAATAACATGCATACCCCTTATTGGCCACCTGCTGCCGTCTCGTCGTGGGTGAAGTGTGTGTGTGTGTGTGTGTGTGTGTGTGTAGGTGGGTGGATGTGGGTGTGTGTTGTGTATTAGTGTTTGTTATTCCTGCATCCCTGCATGTCATCACCTGTGAGGTGTCAGTGAAAAAACACTTGCAGACCAAGACCTTTAACGCCAAAGATAATCTGTAGTTGTACTCTGCATTCATGTGTGTGTATCTGTGTGAAAGAGAGAGAGACAGCGAAAGACAGAAGAAATACAGTATGAACATAATAAAGAACTCCTGGCCAGTTTGCCTGCATGACATATTTCATTCCTCTCCACGGCGGAGTCCACCCATTCATTTGGGACATTGATTACACACACACACAC
Source organism: Antennarius striatus (assembly GCF_040054535.1). Lineage (NCBI taxonomy): Eukaryota > Metazoa > Chordata > Actinopteri > Lophiiformes > Antennariidae > Antennarius > Antennarius striatus. The sequence continues at coordinate 14,974,430 of NC_090780.1, read as the reverse complement.
ACACACACACACACACACACACACACACACACACACACACACACACACACACACACACACACACACACACACACGCCAAATCAGGGCAAATCAGATACAGTGCATCTGACTGCAGTAGATCAGTCGTTACAGATGCAGATGCTCTGGTAAGCTACACACTACTGTACACAAATACATGTACTTAATGTTTATGAGCAAAACATTGAAGTTGGCAAAATAATGTGAAATAATTCTGAATGAATGTTCACATTCCGATTCGAGGCCTTGGTGCTGAACCAACAGGTCTCTATAAAAGGCCTTCAGAGGCTTTACATGTGAAGCGATGTGGCTCGCTCCTAAAACCAGACCTAAATAGAGTGTGCAGACAGACAGACGACGGGTCAGGACCAGGAGTAACTTAAACCACTTCCTCTTGAGCCTCTTGAGCCTTGATCCTTGGGGGACCTGATTAACAAGCAGATTCTCTGCTGGTGACTTTTGTTTTTTACCCGTTGTTCATTACCACTGATTCCTGTGTACACAGCAGGAGATGCTAATTTATATGACCGTTAAGATAATAGTGTTAACATCAACTACAAACGTTACTAGTGCATGTGATCTGTGCTCGTGATGCCTGTCAAAATGGGACCCGTAGAGACACTTATCCTTTGGAATGCCAGCATGTGCAGCATGAGACGCTTGTTTTACTTGACGGTAACGAAAATACCGAACAGGAATATTTTGTGAAGCTCTAGAATATCCTGGAGGATCACATGGAGGGGGTGGCTGGAGTCTATCGCAGCTGACATCCAGTGATAGGTAGAGACACACTCTTGACAGGTCACCAGTTCATCACAAGGCCGAGACCCAGAAACAACACGCATTCACACTGACATTAACACCTGCAGGCGGTTTGGAGTCATCATTACATGAGTCTGGGCTGACCGTTGGGGAGGGTTGAAGTCTTCTCTGGAACATCTGACGTTATTGTGTTTATTCTCACACTACTCCTTCCCGTCAGTTATTAATATACTCCACATCCTTTGAGTGTCACATTTCTGTCCCGCCACAGGTCCCTGATGAGAGGTGATTGACTTACCTCAGCGAGCTGAAGAATTTCAGGATGTTCGTCTGGCTCTGCCTTCACAGAGATCCCCCCGGTGTCATTATCAGGTCCATGTTTCTTCAACCTGCCAATGTTCCTGCTGTGAATGCAGCCCATACTTCCAGCGGACGTTGCTTTTTTGTCTTGTACGTCTGTCCGATTTGCTCCTTCCAGTCACGAGCTTTACTCCAGACGGTTTCTCCGGGTTTTCCTCCTTTCAGTGCTTCATGTCTCGGACGGCCTCCTTATGTTTCTGCAGTAGCTCATGTCTTCCTCTCCAACATGCTTCCTCTTCCTCGGTGCCCCTTCACACCTCTACCCGTCTCTCTGAGATCGGCCTGCCTAGAAACTCACCCCAGATACTTCCTCCTCCGTTCTCCTGTTACAACCCGAACTGTCAGACCCTCCTGTCCCCCCCGTCCCTCGCTCCCTGGCAATCCTCACCCTGAAATCATGCAAGCATACACTCACCACCTTCCACTTCCCTTCCCCCTGTCCACTTGCCAATACCTCCTCTTCTCTTCACCTTTACAGGTCCTCAAATATTCCTTATGAACGCTCCTCTCACACTTACAGACCCTCCAGTATTCGCCTCTCTCTCTCTCAGTCAATCAGCCTCCTCTTGCTGTCTCTCCATGGGGGAGAAGGGGGCAGCTGTTTGGGCTAGTTGATGTCAGGCCCTTCCCCTTTCCTTTGGCTTCCCCTCTTGCTCTCTTCTACCTCATGAGAGAGTGATTGGATAGAGTGTCTTTCACACACGTCATCTCTCCAGACGCCTTAACTTTGCACATGAGAATAAAGCGTAGGCTTGAGCCCACTTCCTCCCCCTCAGCTTGTAGTGAGGACTTTTAACCATCTGTTTGTTTGGATTTTTAGTCCACAAATGGAGCCTTGGAAAACTTTTTAAGATTAGCATCTCCCTTGGATGTTAAAATGTAAAACGGGACTCAGTTTCTCTGGTGATATAAACAATCAAACAATGCTAACATCCTCTTGATTGCCTCAGTTGCTCTCTGCTGAAATGAAAACAATGAGGAGCTTTGTGTTTCAAACTAACATCGTGAAATTCCTTTTAGACTATAACTCGCACACATACGTAACTGTTTTTACTCAAACTGGGTCTTCAGACAAAATACTGCTTTAAGATGGAGATTTTCAGAGTTGCGAGGGGAAAATCTCCAACAATAAGCTCTTTCTTTTTGGGCCCTGGTTACACCATACTAGGCGCTCTTTGGTTTAAAGTGAGACAAATCTGTGGCTGCAAGGCTAAATCAAGTGATAGTCCATCACAATTAACTGGCACACTTATGAAAAAATTTCCAGCTCCTACAGGGACACCTCTGTGCGATCAGGAGGTGCATCAGTCAATCGCATTTACAGTACTTGAAAAATGATAAATGCATGGGAATATTTACTTCATCTGTCTCCGAGGGACTGAAAGTTATGCAAACCTGTCAAGTTGTAGCTGGAAGCGGAGGAAGGGAGGACCCTCCTGTGTGACCAGCTGCTGATCTAAATGACAGCAGGGGTGGGGGCTGGAGGTGGGTGGGTGCACAAGAACTTTTAGGATGCAGACACCAAGGTAGAAGCAGTACTTTAGTCACTATTGAAACGACTAAAAGTAATGATAGAATGTAGACAACGTTGATGAGTCAACGAAACGCTCCTGATCGCAGAGAAAAACTTTTTTATTAGGACTTCTCAGACTAAGCAATACTCCACACGTATTGCTGCCACACCATGAAAAAAGTCAGTATCACATTGTAACGTGAACATTTTATTATAACATATTTTCACATTATGATGACATACAAACTTATCAGGATATTATAAGAAACTTTAGTTGTTTTACAACAAAACAATGTTTTATCTTTAGGTTGGAAGCAAAATGATGAGACTCTCATCGTACATTCGTTTTATTTGGCAAAATACGGTTTAGTAATACCAGCTGTTTGCATGAGATGAGTTTCATCAAACAGAAATCAAGTTTTTCCATATTCAACAAAAAAATGCAACTAAATTTTAGACATTTTCAAATCAGATGTTGTTATAACACAAAACCAACTTTTACAGTCTTACCAAAAGAGTTTAGTGGCCAAGGATTATGCGTTATCTAAATTTACACGAGCTCCATGCCTAAAATTCAAGATGTTCCTCATCGCTGACCCAAAGACACAACCAAAGATGGCTCAAAATGCTTATCATTTAGATAACTTTGTATCTGTATATACAAGTCTATTTATTCTTTTAGATAGATACTTTATTAATCCCGGAGGAAATTTATCTCTAATCTCCTTGCTCTTTTAATTCTAATTTATCTACTCTTGTCACTTAATTTTGTTCCACTGCAGAGTGACTATAACAAGCAACATTTTCCCCTCTGGGACTATTAAAGGATTCTGACTCTGATAACCTCCGTGTGATTGTTATATGGAGCAATGGATCAACTTTTGAGGCCTCTTAACCTGTTACTCTTGAAAGAATAGTCTACCCACAGTGAAGCATGGCGTTGGCTCTAGAAACCTTTGATGTGTACAGGGCAGGAGGGATTCTATCAATATCAGCATAGAGGAAAACATCTCGCAGTCTGTGAGGCTTGGGTATCATCAGATATCCCAAAAGGACAAGGATTCTGGTATCCTCAAATCCACCAAGTCTTGCTTTCAGAAGTTGTGAACTATTCCGGTGGTTGTTGATTGCCTGACTTGAATCCCACAGATCTCTGGTGGGATTTGAAGGAGGAAGCAGCAGGACAAAACCTGCAGTCTTTCGTCACATTCTCGGCTGGGACTCCGCAGGAAAACAACCACAGGCTGGTGTCTGATCCCCTCAAAGCGTCTGGGAGCACCAGACGATTTGAGGGGCCCAATAACTCTGAGAGCAGATTAGTGAAGCAAAAGCATTTTGTTTTATATTTGGAAAAATTACTTGCCATATCTGATTTTTAAACTATCCTTGCGTCTATGTATTTCAAACAGCTGATTAAAAGTATACTGTATTTTGACAATAAACTTAAATGGACAATGGTGTTTGAATACTTTCCTTCTAATTGTGACAAAATATTTTGGATGAAAGAAAATATCATAACCTGGTCCTTCAACTATATCATGAAACATTGCATCGTGATCAAATTGAGATCAAATCATCAGGATCTAAAGCAAGATAGCCCAAGTGAATGCATTATAACCATAGTATGTATCGGGCTGTAATGTGGAATATTTAGATTACATGTTTCCACTTTGTGAACATTTTACAAGAACGTAAGTTGTACAGGGTTAACAAAAAAGTCGGTTATAATTAGATAAGTTTGTAGTTTATAACTATGAAAATATCTTACAAGTAAAATATTGTTACGCTACATCGTAACGCGATAGATGTTTTTTTCTGGCATGATAGGAATACGCCTCCATACAAAACAGCATGGACAGTTCTTTACCGTTTTTAATTTCCTCATCAGCACAGCATCGGCAACCCTTTTGAGCTGATTGATATGACGCGTTGAATGTTCAGCTTGCCTTCTCACTCTTATTGATCAGTACAGACAGGTATCTAGCATGCTGACATCCGCAGAGCAGAGTGGGCTCTAGAGTTGAGGATGTCCTTCTGTCTGTGTGAAGCTCAGCAGGATCCTTGGCAGCTGCCACCAGAATTCCAGCCCTTAGCAGGGGACTGACACTAAAGAAACATCACCCCTGGACCACACCAGTGGGAGAAACCCTGAAGAAGACCCGGTGATCACATGCTCTTTTTTTAGTTTTGTTTTAAAGATTTAGCTTTAATGATTCAGCCACTACAAAAGTCTAAAGCATTTACTTCATCTTTTGATGGATACTCTTAAAAGTGCCTGATCCCTTTTTTTTGCACCACATTACAAGATGCGTTTGATATGGCAAAGTTTGTTTGAAATGCCAAAACTAAGTTTGGCCAAGTCATCTTTATGTTGACAATAAACAAGCTGCAAGACAATTTAGATGTTGGTCAACTACGGGAGCTAAGCACTAAATCAGCTTTAATTTAAATTCAGTTTTTCCAATGACTGATCTAAACCTATACAGTAATGTGTGCAGTAATCACTTATTAGAATGTTCATAACGCCCATTAATACAAATTTGAAAATAGGTTTATATGATTTTGAAGATGACTGTTTATGACCAATGTAACATTTTAATAATTAGCTTATTTCAAGGTGCAAAAATGGACATCTGTACTGTGACAGACATGGAAATTTATCCACTATCAGTGTGAGAATTGCTTTATTTTTCAGTATGTCGCTCCTGCAAGACTGAAATCTACATACAACACAATGCTCTCTGTTAGCAAAGTGTCCACCAAAACGAAGAGAAAGTTTGAACAGTACACACACGAGATGTTTCTGAAATTAGTACCTGATCTCTTATCACTGTTGATAGATAGATACTTTATTAATCCCGGAGGAAATTGCATTATAATGGGAACCTCCTAATTAAGTCACATTTTATTGAACCAATTCAATACAAATCCTTAGCATTGTTTAGTAGTGATGAAATGGGGTCATAATTAATGTCTATGCATTTAATTTAGGATGAAGTCAATTTTTTTTGGGGGGGGGGGGGGGACAGGCCACATTTGCTAAACTAAATCATCAACAATCCAACCTCACCACACCCAATTCACAAATATACAAAATTCATTTTTCCTCAATTTTTCCATTTTATTTATCACAATTATTTCAATCTGTTCATCGCTTTGCCATTTTTTCCGCTACTCAGTTTTTCCATTTAAAACAAGTCCAGTATGAGGCTATTCTTTGAAACCAGAATAGTCTTGAATGTGGGGTAGGGGAGGGATGATAGGTGGGTGATTTGAAAATAAAGGACAGGTTTGTAGGAGGAAATAGGGGGTGGGGAGTGGTGTCCAAATATCCTCTTCCATGTATAGAGTTTTTTCATAAGCTATGTGAGATTATTTTTTCCTGCGTTTGTCGTTTTCTCCTTGCCATGCGTCTTGTCATTTTCTCTATTCTATGTCCTCTGCATCTTCTCCTTGGTCTCCATCCATTAGCAAAGCGGCGTACTTACTGGCTGAGCTGAACTTCTGCAAAATTAAAACAGACCCTGAATCAGTTATTATGAACAATTTCAAACAATTTATGACTGATTATATATATCTTTAAATGTATGCTTTTTGTAAACGAATGCGAGAGGAGAGGGGGTGCTAAAAGTACTTGCGACGTTAAGGAAACCTTTTCTTTACAAGCACTTCTGGTGAGATCAACATCTAAACCTGGGCAGTGGAGGACTTACAGGGGTTGGGGTTTCTTCAAATTTCTTTGGCTCTGGGGCTGGTCGGGAGTCTCGGTCTCCTCTGTTATCCTTTCTACAATCAGAGTTGCCACACAGGTTAAAATCAGCCGAGCGCTGTGCTGGAAAGCTAACCTGTATTGTTCGTGGATAACTAGAAGAACAAAAGCGATGCTGATTTGCATCTGAAAGCACTGGCGGTGTTTGGAGCCCAGACCCAGTCCTCAATTTGAGAATAAAAATATTAACTGATTTATGACCTACTGCTGATGTTTCAGCACTGGAATTGCTGTTTTTGCAATGATAAATATTAAATGTGCACACCGTAAAGCTCCTCGTGTCCACAATGCTCGGAGCACAATGACGGTGTCATCCGTTAACTGAACAGAGGCCTCTCTATACAAAAGCCCAGTAAATTTCCTCCCTTTTAAGGGTTTTGGGAGTTGCTAGCTTTGGATGGCTGACCTGTCTGCCTCCTTTCTTCGATCTCTGTTGGGCCCCTCTCCTCGGCCCCGCCCTGTTGCAGGTCCTGATTGCCCCCCTCGCACCCGTGGGGGCCCATGGTCCCGACGCACACTGTCAGCCTTGTTCTCATCTTAAAGGAGAGGCCAGACATTTGAATGAAGAGAGGTTGGAGGACTTCATACAGAAGACTACACTCAACACACTGAGGCACACAGCCAGTGGGTTTCTTCAATTTAAGCTGAGCTTGTATAGAGGAAAGCATATCATTTACGTCTGATATTGGCTTCAGAGTTCAGAGGTTTCTGACAGAACTTGTAGATAATTTAGCTGTTCAGTTTTTTCGTATTTGGACGTTTATCCTGCTTAAAAACTAGATTTGTATTTATTTGAAAAACACTAATGCAACATTTGATGGCCATCCTCCAATGAATACACAACCTACAGGACGAGTGACCTCCTCCCCTCTCGCAGTGATGAATATGTTTGTTGTAACAGACTGTAAAGGTTGTTGGGTGATAAGCAAAACCTGAAACCTGACTTGTAAACCCGATCACAGGTCCATCGCTGATCTCACAAACCATTGAACAGACCACGAGACAAAGATCATCATCTATTGGTCAGTCACTCAAATCCACCACCTCAGCAAATCAACTCTACAAGTAACGATCTGCTGTAATGTTAACACTGGTGTCTGACACACTCACGTTAACAAACTACGCTGTTGGAATGTTAACATTATCCTTCAGCAAAGAACATCAGACAACTTGAGAAGAACTGAGCAGTACACACAGGCAGTTTAAGATGTCCCAAACGGCCACAGCCCAGAAGATCGCATAAAGATAAGACTGCAGCCTTTCCACAAAATCGATCTGCATGTCTTCTTCACTTGTGGTCTGGCCCTACAGTGGATATTTTTATCTCCATCAACCAGACAAGTTTTGTACAATGTCCCAGGGCTGCAAATATGTCTCCATTATCACATTATTGGCAAATGTATGCAAAAAGCCTGCTTATTTTAACGTCATCCTTCAGTTGCCTGCATTGTTTTCTACAAACAGTCACACTGACATGACTTGTTGAGTTTGATCGGTTGCTTGGGTTTGTTCCTTGCAGTTATCAGGATGTCTTACCTTTCCCAGATCCTATTTCATCAGCACAACTAGTGGAGACAAAGAAAAAGAAGAAACAGAAGGTTCATGGAGAGGTTCACATGAGAAGTTCCACTTTTCTTTAAGTTATTTATTGGGGTAAAAAACTAAATTTCCAACCATATGAAATGTCTCAGAATCCATTTCTTGGTTTTTTTGTTACACTGGGTAACTGGGGTGCTGCACCTTCTTACTTCATGTCCTCTTAGATACCAATTTATCCTTGAATGCCACATATTTCTCTTACACAATATGTAGTCTTCTTCATATCTTTCTCTGTAAAATTATCAAAGTAATACCAGTACACACTGTTTTCACACTAAAAACAAACAGTCAGGCCTTAAACAGCTCTGACACAACAACAGCATCCTGTTGCTGCTGACTTGTTCTTTACACAGTCTTGTTTATACGCTAATGTTCTTGTGAAATTTCAGAAGCTTCAATAAAAAGGACTGGCAGACATTCTCATGCTCTTGTGACCTATAATCTACAACATATTTCTCCTGTCATAAAACTGATGATAGTCCTGTAAATGTGACAAGACATGAAATAATCCTTCAATGCTCCATTTTCACCTCAAATCTTCACAAGCTTCAAAAAAGTCCTTCATAATTTGTGTGGAAATGCCGCTGCTGAGTATCACACTCATGTTCTCACCTCAGCTTGGGAGGAGCCGAGCCACTCGGTGAAACAGGAGAGACGGGAGCTCGTCCGTCGCTATCACAAGAGCCTGTGCTGGCTGCACTTCTCTTGGCCCATGCGTTCTCCTTGGGAGGCGGTGCAGGCATCACCTTCAGCGGCTCCTTGGATGAGCCGGTTGAGGGGGGGTGTGGGGAGGCCCCAGGGGAGGAGGGGTCACTGTCTCTCCCACCGAAAACCTCATTCTCCCCAGAGCGCTCACCATCTCGACATCGAGACCCTGGTGGACGAGAAGAGGAGCATGTGTTTCTTGCGTATGTAATCTCTTTTCCATCCTTTTAACATTTTGTTTTCTTTTTCCTGACTTACAGAAGTGAAAAGCTTTATTAATACATAATAAAATTTTATGTAGAAGTATCTCACCTCTTCCAGAAGTGCTTCCTGGCTGTGAGGACTCACTTCCTGTGCGAGATCGCTGACCATGTGATTCCTCATTACGCCAGCTTGGGTCCCTGCAAATAATAGAAAATAAGAGCTAAAAGGAGATGTCATATCCCAACACAGTATTCACATGAACACAAGCGCTTCAGTTTAACAGTTAATTAGAAATAAATCCCTAAATCATGCTTTTGTACCACTTTTGAAAACAGTCCAACATGTTGTCTTAGGAAAACAAAAAAAATATTCATGAATTGCAAAGTGTACATTCATGCATATGCCAAATTGTTGTTATGGAAACTCAAAATATGAGAATTTCTAATTAGGAAAAAATAACTTAACAATAAATCAAAATATTAAATTTTGTATAGATCTGCAATCTCCAAAGTTTACAAGATGTGCTTAAAAAAGAAGCTAGATTTTTTTCTCAAGAGCAGACCTAGGTTGTTGCCATGGAAATGCAAAAATTTGAAATTGTAAAACTTTCTAAACAGCAAAATGCAACATTAAAACATTTGGCCGATGTGAACACACAATTTGCTGACGAAAATAATTACTAAAATTGCAGTCAAAACAAACCATACACTCAAAAAAGTCAACTAGGAATATTTTTTTGTACAAAATGAGAAAAATTCAATGCACGAGTGAGATTGAAATACTGCTCAGATTAGACAGCCAATATGTCAAAACCTCTGCACTTTGATTTTATGGCACAGATTGGGTATTCACCAGCTAAAAAATAAATATAAATGGCCATAATGTAAAACCCTGACCTGTCTCGCATCCGTCTGTCAGGTCCCCGGCTCTTATCCTCTTCCAGCTGTCTCTGCAGCCTCTCTTCCTGTTTTTTCAGCCTCTCCTCCACCTCTCTCTCCTTGGCTGCCGTGTCAACTGGCTTGGCTGCACCAAAGATGGACGAGGCCCTGGTGTTGCCACTTGGAGCTGAAACTGGAGGGTTACTGCTGCTACTTTCTTCCTCTTTGGGCACACTACGGGGCTTCAGGTTCAACTTGGGTCTCTGCTGAGGTGCTGGTGTGACATCAGGAAAGGCTAATATTAATTTGGAGTGATGTAGCTGTGAATATCGGAACTTCAGTCAAGATGTACGTTTTAAGACACATTCTTAGGGAAGGGCAAAAATATGTTAACATGATTTTCTAGCTTAAATAAATTATTCAATTTTATTATACTGATTTAATCTTTTCTCACATATAACTCATTCAACCCACAAGATTCAGATAATCTGATCAAAGATACTTAGTAAACACTACTGATCAAATACAGAATCCACAAACTGAACTCTCACCTCTTTCCTCACGCCTCTCATATCGGTCATCACGGTCAGCATAACGGTCCCGGTCACCGTAACGATCCCTATCACCGTAACGATCACTGCTACCTCGACTGTCATCATAATCACGGCGGAATCCACTGCCAAAGGCCCGACGACCTCCGCCACCACCACGAGAGTCATAACCTAGAAGGACAGCGCACTGGACGTTTAGTACTGGCACGTTAAAGGACATAAGAAGAGCTGCATCCCAACACAGGTTCAGAGAAGCAGAATGCCACACCTCCTCTATCGTAGTCTCTGCGGTCCCTGTCGTCATAGCGATCACGGTAGCGGTCTCTTCCTCCTTCATAGCGATCATTGTCTCGCCGTGGCCCATCTCTGTAACGATCCATTTCATAACGATCCCGAGATCCTGTAACAATGAAAAACAATGCAGCTTTACATGGAATTCCTCAGCTACGATCTGCTGGTATGACGGCACATAGTCTGCATGATTTAGTGATTTCAGAAATTTGAATGAGATATACATACAGTATAACACTTATGAATGTTTCACCTTAGAAACACTGAAAAATATCCTAAACCTAATTGTCATTCCACAAAGGGAGTGAGAATATATGGTTTAAAAGATCTGCTGTGAGAAATTGTTCCAATTAATATTTGCCATGGCCCAAACCATCTGTTTCTATTGGAACTGATAATATTAATAGTTAGAAATGCCTTATGTAAAAGTAGTAATCAAAAATAGACTCACTCTCTCCAAAGCCATCATCTCTTCTATTGGGCCCATCATCGACATCTACACTGGGGCGTGCCCTCCAGTCAGTATCTGTCCGGTCAGGTCCCATGTCTGACATCCGTCCTCCCCGGTCACGGCCCCCCATACTTCCACCGTCTCTCTCTAAGGTTTAGTGAAATACAAAGATAATACGTATAATTATAGAACAATAAGGCAAATACACCACATTTCCAATTTACCACATGCAGAGCTAGAGACTGATAACATTTACTCAAAACATTGACACCAAATTATTTTTGTGTACCAGTACTCAAAACTTTTATTTTTAAAAAGCATGGAGGAGATTGACAACACAGCCAATCAGGATGCAGAACACAATGCACTGTAAAATTACTGTACTACGAAAGTCCAAAGAACAGCAAAGCTGTGAGAGGGGAACCTCTGTTACATCACCAAAAATTGTTTGTTTTTGAAAAACATGTTTACGATACTTTAACTTACTTAAAGTGAATCACCCCAGTAAATAAAACTATAAAAACTGAGTAGCTATACATAAATAGTACTTTTTAAAAGTTGACCTTAAGTATTCAGCGAGGAAGTCTAACAACCAAACAAGCAAAGCAAATAATACAAATAAAACATCTCGCTGTCATGTTGCAGAGGTGAAACAGGATTCCACACAATTCTAAATAACAAGAGTGTTGAATGACAAAGATTTACCCTAGGTTGGGCTTGCACCAGGAGCTATTATGACTTAGCCACTGTGGCTCAGTGTAAACAAATTGAGTAAGCCACAAAAACCCACATTCTGTGTCCAAGATAGTGGCTTGCTATAAAACAAGTAAAACTTACAGTCATACAAAATATTACTCAATGTTTACTCATATCTTCACATAGTGAATGCAAGTTTTCAATTGTTGGGGGGTGTGAGATTCAACAATTGAAAACTTGCATTCACTATGTGAAGATAGTCATACAAAATATTACTCAATGTTTACTTGTAAGTTTTACTTGCTGTTATAGCAAGTGAGGTGAATACACATTTACATGCACCGCTGGTTATTCCTGCTGGTCATAGGGATCAAAAGTCTAAGACTACAAAAAAGTATTGATAATATCTTTCATTTACCTTCTGATCGGTCTGTCACCACTGTTACCCCCTCTCAGCATTCACCATTTGTTGTTCAATTAGTTTCGATGCAAAATCTACTATAAAACACTCTATTCTCATTTTCTTTCGATCAATCGTCTTCGCCTCGTTATACACCAATTCGCGGGTTTAGCTTTTAAAAATAGAATCCTTGTTTTTTCATTGGACGAGAGGAGGTCATGACTCGAGTGCATATTTAATGATCGGGAGCATTCGGGTCACTTCGGCTATTTCCGTCGGCATGCGCGCCGACGAAGGAGAAGAAGATGATGAAGACGAAGAAGACAAAGAAGATGCGTGCCGCCTAGCAAGAGAAAAAGTCTGTTTTCTTATGTTATCGCTCGGGGATTTCGAGTCCAAAAAAGTTCTAAGTTTTGGCCTTTCTTTTCCTAAAAATAAGAACACCACTGTGGCTACACAAGCCAAAAACCTTATAGCCACTCGAATTGATTTTGCCTATGGCAAAGTGGCGAATGGCTAGCGCAAGCCCAGCTAGGTGACATGGGTGATCCCTTTAAGTTGTTCATGACCATTTCTGTCAGCCCTGAGATGAAGCCTCTAACAACTCACAAAGTTTGAAAGACCCACTACCACAGTAAAAAAAAAAAGAGGTAAATTTGCAATGTGTAAAAAATGGCCTCAGTGGATTCCTTAGAAGATGTACTGAGCCTGGCCAAACAAAAAAAGAAGGAAAAAAAGCAGACTGAAGCCTTCATGATACACAGTTCCTAAACTGGGCAGGTGCGTTGCATATTAGTGGCCTACTGGACTGCAGTGATGTTATACTGAGGAAATTTTAATAATATTGAGCACCTTTATCGTTGGACTGATCTGCAATATCCACACGAATTCTTCGGTTTCCCAGGTTCTGTTGGTGAGGACAGACAGGATGACAACAGTTAGTGATTTTCCTCAGTGCATTTTTGAGAGAAATTAATTAAAACCTCATTAAGAAAAATAACTAAAATCTCAGGCAAGATATTATTATGCAATACCAATACACGTCAAGTTTTACATATGTTAATTCAGCTCCAGGTGAAAAATAACCTGACATTGCTTCCAGGGAGACAGGCATCCCACTAAGGGAAATACTCAACTTGTACAGATGTGAATAAACCATACGACAAAGTAACCACACTGACTTAAAAATCACAAAGTTCTGATGAGCCTACAAATTGTAAAATTAAGATGCACATATATAATTTCACACATTTTGTATGAGCAATAGAAATGACATCTCATTCTTTCCAGAGGTTTTTGACACAGAGACAAATGATTCACCCACCTCAACTAAATGAACAAAGATAGCTCTACATAACTCCATTTGCTGGGGAAGTGATGACAAAACCTAATATATACTTGAAGGAATAAAAATTCAGCTCTATAAAGTTGACATCCTCTCACCTCCTCATTGAGGCTCAGGGCTCTCAGGAGGGACTCCACATCATCAAACTCAGCATAGCCAAAACCCTTCAGTCTTTCCGGGTTACTGAGTTCTCGAGGGAGACGCACTGCACTGATCTGGAGAGGAACATATGCCCAACACATGAATCACAGAATAGAGCAGAATACAGTTCAGTTACACAAAATCAGGATTAAAATCATAAAGGAATTCACTCAACAATGAAGTGCAAAAAATGTGCCACTTTTCTATCAATAAATGATAGCTATCATCTATTTGATTCATGATATATTGAACTTTATTTTATCGAGCCACAAGTCAAACTCTTGACAAGAACATTGCTGCATGCAGCATGAAATGAGAGAAGAGAGTCTTAGCAATGTAAAAACTGCTGTCTTCCCTTCAGTGTTGGTTTACTAATGTCAACTTAAATGTTACATTTTAACAGTGGTTGTTTGCTGTAGGTGTATTTGTCTGGGTTCATTTACAACAGAATATTCACCATCTGTGACTGTCCTGCAGATGTGAAAATTGAACTGCTGGTGAACAGCATGGTATTGGGGTAAACTTAATAAAACATACCGGTGTAGCAGAAGTGTTTTGCAGGCGTGTTGTGTATCTCAAGTGCAGGGCTAACAAGGAAACCGACTGGTTCAGAAGCATTCCTGTGTTAACAGGTTGAACCGTTTTAACACCTGTCTATACAAAGAGGAAAAACAAAACAAAGTGCACTAATGTGTTCTGTTCTAAATTAACTGCACAAGCGTAGTAAACAGGATTTGACACGATGTTATGTCGTTATGGTGTTCCACTTCTTCTAAAAAACTGACACCGAGGTTGTCAGATGGCTTCCACTGTTTTTAGGAACTTCTTGTTGTAGTAGCAGTAATTTACCCACCTAAGCTACATACCCTACAGACAATGGGTCATTGCTTGCTCTACTTACTGCCAAGCCGCAGAAGAAGTCTTTGATTGAGTCCTCTGTCACATCATAGGGCAGGTTGCCCAAAAAGGCTGTATAAGGAGGGCTGCGGGGCAGTCGGGACCGGTCTACATTGGGTTCACGAGCAGAGCGAGGTGCTGTGGGCAGGATGGAGCGGTCAATGGGTGGTGCCCGGTAGCTATCCTCCTCCGTGTGCCATGAGGTTGAGACTGGTGAGATAAGAAAAGGAACACTTTTGAATAAATGCAATCTGTCAGTTACTGATCAACACCTCATTATCTCATTTAGACATGATTTCATTCCTCAACACAAACCCAAATCCAACAAACCTTAAGAAATAAGGAGACACTGACTTTTTATTACACGGAAAATTCAGGTCAAATGCAAGGTATACAAAGTATACAAGAACTAGAGGTAGTCCTCAACATACAAACATTTAGAGATACAAACAACTGCGCATCCCCATATCTGACTATTGTACTGCAGTTCCCCGTTCTAGCACAACCTCCACTGAGCGACCCCAGTCTCCCCCTGTTGTTGTTTGATGTTGTCTCTGAGAGCATTTCAGAGGGTCCGGCTTCGTACTTCTGGATACTTTACTGTTTATCAGGGATGATAAAGCAAAGGCTAGTGATGACAGTGGTAGTGGCGACCATCTCTCTGATGACAATTCTGCCTCTCACCGACAATAATACTCCCTCCCCCACCGCTTTGCTCTAAAGGAGAGTCACAGTACACAGTACTGCACATTAGATTGTTAACATCTACAGCTGTCTTTGGTTGTTTGTGGATGTTGAAAGTTCCCTCAAGTGTTTTCTTCTTCTTCTCCTCCTCAAGGATTAAATTATAAAGGAGCAAAAGTTAACAGTAAATGAATCTGAATTCAAAAGAAATTACAAGTGAGGCTCAACAGTAGATTTTGGAACTATATGTACGTATTGTAACATATGTTTTTATTCTGATTTATTGTACAATAACATGATATTATGTGCTTTTTTGTTTTGTTTTCTAGTGATTTTAAAGAGTAAAATTTATGGCAAACACACCTGAAGTCAAGTGAAATGATATGAGCTTGATTATTATCCTTCCATGCATTTTTTTTGAAAACCAATGCATTATTGAGAATGACTTGACTCCAAACAAACTGTACCTGTATTTCCTATTATTATGTGTTGTTTCTATTTCCTGCCATTGTTTCTGGTAAGTTTTATGACATAGTACTTTCATATTTACAGTAGAATAGCAATTGTATTTAAATCTTCTTCTTCTTTTCCTTTCGGCTTTCCCCTCCAGGGGTTGCGACAGCGAATCAATTGCCTCCATCTAACCCTGTCTTCTGCATCCTTCTCTCACACCAACTACCTTAATGTCCTCTTTCACTACAAATAATAATAATAATAACAGATTTATAAAGCGCTTTTCTAGACATTCAAAGACGCTGTAAAGCGTCTCATTATTCATTCACTCCTCATTCATACTTGTTGATGGTAAACTACATGTGTAACCACAGGTGCCCTGAGGCAGACTGACGGAAATGTGGCAGTCGATCACAGCCACAGCCTCTCCGACCACCACTGGAACAATCATGCAAATTCACACAACAGTGAGTCCCTCACTGATCTAGGAATAATTATGTTTGTATGTTGAGGACTATTTCTCTTTTTTTGTTTGCTCACCATCTCCATCCAGGTCATCAGTCTCATCAGCCCAGCTGGTGGACTTAGTTGGATAGCTGGGAGCCCCACTGCTTCCTCCACTTTTGTCCTCTGCGAGGAAGTCGATTAGAGTGAGGGTCTTCCCCTTCTTGTTCTTCTTCTTAGCTAAAGGGGAGATGAACACAAGAGCAGAGTTAGCCATAGAAGAAATGTAGTAGGTAATGTGTGATTGTATGGAAAGAAAGTCTTAAAATATTTCTTCCGTTCACACCCACTTCAGAAATTAGTTTTATTACCTTAGTTTTAAAATTTGAGACAAACGTTATACTTCAAACACAAATTGATAAATTGATTTTTCATACGACTTATTTAACATTCAAAGTTGCTTATTCCACATTTCCCAGAGGCACAGACAATACAATGAAACCCACGCTCTTTAACATTCAATCCTTAAAACACTACTTCAACAGTTTTCACTGTTATATATCTGTAGTACAACACAGAAAAAGAAAGGACTGCATTTTGTAGATAACAACACTGACTTATAGTCCCCTTGGAAATTGAGCACAGTAAGTATTCTGTCTGTGGGCTATCCAGAAGTCAACCAGTAAAGGCTTGCCTAAATAGGTTGGGCGCCACGATTTGGGTGTGATGTGTGTGACGCTGCCAAGCCACCTGTACATTCAAGGTATGCTCCCTGTTTGAATCACTGACTTATGTAGACAGTGAAAAACATATTTCATGGGTCACGGTCACGCCAGAGATCAAAGTGACAAAATTACATATATTTACTAAAATAACATGTTGTTGCTGTTCATAATCTAATTTGCATGTAACCCCTATCTTACATCAGAAATAGCCCACACTGAAAAACAAAAAACTCATCACCAGGGATGACATCTTTTAGAAATTACAAATACATTAATTCCTTGCCTTTTTTTTTTTGCTGTGGGACAGGACAGTACATGCAGGACATTCGACATTCATATTAAATTTATAACCTTGTCTTTCCCAGTTACACTTACTGCTATCGTCTGCATTAGACTGTCCATCATTTCTAACAAGATATTTATGGGTATTGTGCTCAGCAAGAGAAAACCCACATGTTCTGTAATGGCGTTTTACACTGCAGACACATCAAGATGAATCAGACATGCTGGTATAGTGTTTGTTTGCATGTCAAACAGGTACCGGTCAGACCACACAGCTCGTCTCACAGAGCAGGTCTGGTCTGTTTCGACTGACAAAGACGGTTTTGAGCTTTATTGTGAAAATCCCGGCTGTCATGACATTCTTTACACGCGTCGCTACAAAGGTTTATAAATACGTCCCGGCTCCAAATGCTAAGTCATTGTTTACATCCAACAGCGTCAAACAACTGACACTGGAGGTCGGTCCCGTCTGAAACACACATGTAAAGAACACATGTGGTGTAATGACCGTGTAGTAACTTTCCTAGCGCTCAGCAATAACGTGATATTAGCGGGCTATGGAGCTGCGCAGCGTTTGCTCAGGGCAAAAGTTAGTTTTGCTAACGTTACAACAGCATAGCGTTTTTGTGAGTCATCAAGAAATTATTACCTTAAAAACTCAGGGTGTTAGCAAAATACATACGCATGTCTTTTTTAGTGTATATAGCAACGACGGCTAAGTCTGCAAAGGACTGCTGACGGGGAACTATTGCTACTTAGCAGGCTAGGTTTTGGGGCCTAGTGCAAGTCGCAGCGCCACGATCCAAGTGCGCCATGATCGAGGTAAGATTTGGCTAGTAGGAAAGGATGGTTTTAAGTTGTGCAGCTGCCACATACTGCCACATAAGTTTTAAGGCCCAACAGGCGCAAATACCACGTTTCAACACATACAGTCACCAGAAAGCCAGGCTGCACACGTGGGGAGAGTCCCCGGGCTGGCCGCACTTCTCGGCCCAACCCCTCCTCCACGAAACGCGCTTGCGCCCGATGATTATCTGCGCTGAGCGGCACAGCAAGTCCCGCGACAGGCATACAATGTGCCAGCTCTGCGCACAGTTAATAACATTTCATAGCATGTCACAAAATGTACCAAACGTCTCACGAAGTCTAAACTCAAAAGGATGTAAATACAACATCACGAAAATCGTTTCCAAACTAAAACACCGCACATAAAGTGCACATAACTGCCTGATTGAGTAAGTCTTTGCCTCGTTCATTCGCCTTCAGCAGTTGGGTGTTTAATGTTTCAAAACCAGGCACTAACCTATTTATACACGCTCGACAACGACACAAATCAATACTATGATTCATTAGCAATTCTAAAACTTAAGATATTTAACCATATCAACGAATAAATAGATAAAAATACCCACAGCCGACCCCAATCGTTCAACCTCATAAACCTCACCTGACGCCGCCATGTTGGAGAGCGAGTTCGTATCAGTACCCGGATGAAAGCGTCAGAGCTTCGGTATCGGGAGCGCGCATTGCCGTTCACGGACACAACCCTTCCCTTGTCTTCCTGCTCACGCAAACCTCTGGACAGGGCCGGGTCGAAGTTTTATGCGGCCCGGAGCGGACCCCCAGTAATACTAGCCATTACCGATGTTTGATGATTCACACACTGTAAATGCAACATACCAGTTCTAAACTTTATTAGACGTATCCAGGGTGCCATTTGTCAAAAAAAAAAAAAAAAGCAGAAGGGGGAAATTTTTTTTATCGTGAAAAAATAACAAATTTAAAAAAATATTTTTTAGGTTAGGGGTAGGTCCTATGAATCTAAATTCAGTTGAACATTCAAGTTTAATACAAACTTAAAAAGACATGAAACATTTAATCTTCTGTACCAGCCACATTGTGAAAGACGGCCTAATGAGGCTTCAGGACCATATGTCGGACTTCATCTGACCTTTTTAGGTTTTACTGTTGCCGCGTCATCTGCAGCGTTTCGTCCTTCTTTTATCCACAACTCTGTGAGCAGGTAACGAACACACAATGCATTTCTGTGCATGGGAAAGCTCACAAACATCGAGACTGACGATAATTTGGGTCAGGTTGAAAGCTTGCACAAGCAGAATAGACTACTGTATAGGCTACCTGTGAGAAAAATACTGACAGGGTTGTCCCCCTGTAGAAACCAAATGATGTACTGGGTCTCCTGGGAATAACTGGTGCTCAGATGTAAGTAGAAACCAATGTCCGGCGGGTTTGATTTCTGTCTAGAATTATTAACAGTTTTTTGAACGCTGAACTCTGAATGTTTTACCATTTGATGTTAACTGTTGGTCGAGTCAACTGAGAAACGTAATGGAAATAAAACAGAACAATCCAGCATAAAGTGGCATGTTGGACTTTTGATTACAGGGAACCGTATCAGTGTGTCATTCACAAAAGTGTGGTGGAATACCGTAGCGGCTTAAAGGTTGGCTTAGCCTCTTAAAATGCTATTTAATGTTTGCCACAGTTTGTTTACTTATTATAAGAATTTTTCAAAAATATATTTGTAAATCAATTCTTCATAAATGATGCAAGATAGACAGTATTCATTCAATGTATTTATTTTAGACATTGATATCAATTTGAAAAATTCCTGTTTCCTCCCTTTTTCCATTCCACAGAAGTTGTAACTTCCCTTTTCTCAGAGCTCCTGTGAAGGACCACAAAATCTCCCTTTATATTATGTATACTATAAACTCCAAAGTTTACCTAGAAACTACATTCACCTTTTTTGCATACATGTGTATGTAGTTTATAAATCAAATCTGACAGCAAAGTTCAAAGTTTATTTACCACATTTTCTGATATAAAAATGTAATTTTAGTATCAGAATGATTGAAAAACACGTAACTGATGACAAATGGGTCCAATATTTGCTTTGGTAACTGTAGGATAATCATACGGTCATAATCTGTGTTCATTTCTCCCACTGGAAAGAACACTCTTTTCCGAAGGGGTGGTATCAATGTGACAGACAGGAAATGACTCTTCAGTAAGAAAACTTTATCTGATCTGTCGCCTTTTGTACGTTGTTGTACTGGAATGACTCAGAAACAGAGAGAAAAGAAAGTATTTGACTCCTTAAATTAACTGCTCTTTTTTAAAATAAATTCTTCAGCCTCTTAGTACGGAAGCGTAGAGCTGCCAGACCAAGAAAATAAAAACCGGGACGTATCACGTTATTTCGTGATACGTATCTCATTATTTCGTGATAGTATCACGTTATTTCGTGATACGTATCACGTTATTTCGTGATATGTATCACGTTTTTTCGTGATACGTATCACGTTATTTTGTGATAAGATGTTATGTTGAGATGATGGAGCTTGTATCCATGCAGCCGGCCGTGGCCCTCCAGCTCATCAATGAGGAACGACGCTACCTCAAGAGGGTCCGACTCGTTTTTCCTCCGGTATAGCCCCATATTTTTCAAATGTCGTGTTAGGGTACGCATGCTTATATAAATTTCATCCACGGAGCCCAATAACTGTAAAATCTCACCATGTCTCAAGCCAAGCATGAAATATAATTCAATGGCATCATGTAAAGGAGCCTTGATTTACTGATGGCCAGCAGACAGTAAATAAAACCACTTTGAAAAAGTCGTATCACAAAATAACGTGATACTATCACGAAATAACGTGATACGTATCACGAAATAACGTGATACGTCCCGGTTTTTATTTTCTTGGTCTGGCAGCTCTACGCTGCCGTATCTTAGTGACCAAACATCATTAGAATTAAAATCATGTTATTTATTAGCAATAACGTTCTAAGATGATAGATCATCAATAAAACCATGCAATTCCTTTCAACTTTAATGTAGTTAATCGGATTAATCATTACAAAACCCATTATGCAACAACAAGAAATACAAGAGTGGTGACTGATTTGGTAGGTGGTTTTATTCACTTTCATTTTGCTCTCACATCAATGGTTGCTTATAAAATTGGTGTGTTTTCACATCAGAGTCAAATGCAGTTGTTCATAACTGATAAAATTAGATGGTTTACCATTTTAAATTAAAATTGACTGTAGTTGATTAGCTAAGAATGTTTTTTTTTTCATAATGGAATTTCTGGTACATCTGTTTTTGCTTTTTTTTTGTTGGGGCCGTCCCATATTCTTCAATCCAGATTACTTTGTGGCTGCCAGCTCATCCAGTGCATCCTGGAGCCTGTGTAAAATACAAATGAAACACTTTTGATTTTAAAAACATTAATGTGTCATGTGATTTAACTGGAACTGCCGCCTCACTTCATGTGAAGATACAATAAATTATAGAATCCATAAAATCTTCTTAACTCTTACTTGAAGTCTCCACCATCCAGCAGACCCGTGTAAGTGGAAATTTCAGCCTCAAGTTTCATCTTCATGTTGAGTAGTGTTTCATATTCTTGGGTCTGTTGCTGGATATTTGCACGCAGTTTGGTCAGCTCCTCCTCCAGATGAATAACAATGGAATTATACTTCTCCATTTCCATATTGTTTCGTAGCTCTGTGTTCTTTAATGTGTCTTCTAAAGATGCTTTCTGTTAAAGGAAGACAATAAAAAGGAGGAATCAAAGGCATGCAAAAAGGTCCATTTTGGTCTCTTGAGAGACAGCATGGGAAAGTTTAACTCTCAGGGGGCGTTGTCAAATACACACGAAAATTAGCCAAAGCAAAATAATAAATGCTTGTAAAATGAATGCTTACTAAGCTCTGTTGCGATGCAAGTTCAATCTCCAGGGTCTGTATCTGTCGGGTTAAGTCGCCTATCTCCATTTGGGCTCCCTGGAGGGCTTCTGTGTTTTGTGATACCTGCATCTGAACTTCCACCATCTAAGGAGAAGGGAAAAATGTGTTAGCCAACAAATCAAATACCTACTGTGTAAACAATTACCCTTTTAAAGATGTCTTCACCTGATTTTCATGCCATCTTTTGAGGTCATCTGCATTCTTCATAGCAACTTTCTCATAGTTGGTCCTCATATCCTCCATGACCTGGGAAAGGTCTTGACCCTTGGGAGCATCAACATCCACTTGCACGCCTGACTGGGAGATCTGATTCCTCATCTCCATCACCTCCTATAAGACAACAGAAAGAAGAAATGCACAAAACCAGCAGGAGCTGTGATTTCGAGTCACTGCTCAAATATAGCAAAGTATGACTTGTGTGGGATTTCTGTTTTCTCACGTTTTCATGGTTCTTCTTTAGGTAGGCCAGTTCCTCCTTCACAGCTTCAATCTCGGTCTCAATGTTCATCCTGGACAAGTTGGTGTCATCTATGACTTTTTTCAGGCCAGCAATGTCGGCCTCCACAGACTGCCGGATTGCCGTCTCATTGTCGAACCTAAAGGAGAGCACAGAGTCCATTATTTCTCCAGAATAAGTTGGTTTCAATGTGGCAAATCTTGTTTGCACTAAACCGTATGCACACTATAAAGTCTGCACAGGTTTGTATTTGCAAAGAGTGTGATTTATTACAACATGGCGCGTGAGCTTAAACATGCCATATTTATGTAGTAAAGAGAATAAACTGAACTCAACATACTTTACTTTGAAGTCATCAGCAGCAAGACGGGCATTGTCGATCTGCAGCACAAAACGGGCATTCTCCGCAATCTTATCGAAGATCTGGACCAAAAAAAAAGAAAGTTTAATAAAGAGAATTTTGATGGTATTTTTAACCAGTACAGGTCAAACATGATTTTGTGGTCTAATTTAACTGATTAGAAATGTGAAACTTATTGGTCCCCTCTGTATTTGCCTTTATGTTTCACACAACTGAAGAATTAAACCTATGATTTTAATCCTACTTAATTTATCTAAACAGAAAAGGCATAATAAAATTTCACATTAAGACAACAGTCTCATGTCTACAGATGCATTCAGTGGAAAGAGGAACCACAGAATGAAGGACAGGAAACGGGGGATGCTCCAGTGCCAAATCTGGATCTGTTTTTTTTTAGTTTAGTTGGAAAAAATGGTTTCCTCTCAGAATAAGTCATACATACTTTTTTCTTCCCTCTGTTTCCCCCATTGTGTTTGTGCTGTATTTCCCAGCATGTACTTCGAGCAATGTGTTTGTGGGTTTTTTCAAAGTTTTGATGTGGCATTTATATCCTGCCTCGCAGGAAAGGGTTTATACTCGTCCCTTAGTGCCACCATCAATGTGCCATTATATGCACGGAACTTCTGGAGTCCACAGAACAATGTGACATTTGACTCTGCTGACTGAAGATCATTGTTATACAAGCAGTACGCTCATGCACACACATTTTTTGGCAATCCAAGAGCTTTTGAGAGTGTGTCTATGTGTGTGTGTGTGTGTGTGTGTGTGTGTGTGTTTGTGTGTGTGTGTGTGTGTGTGTGTGTGTGTGTGTGTGTGCGTGCGTGCGTGTGTGTGTGTTGTGTGTGTGTAATAACCAGACATCTGTTTTACATTGAGGCCCTCCTACACCAAGGAATGCTTGTTGAACCACCATTTACAAACAGGGCCATTTGGAAATGCTTTTTCCTGATGAGGGTTGTCTGGGAGCTTTTGAGTCTGGCTCCCATGCTCCCCTCATGCTGGTGATTCATTTTAGTTGTGGGCATGAATTGGTTTGGGGGAGGGTTAAAACTCAGCAACCACACCCTGCATTCTCTCGCAAGAAATTTGATAACATAGAAGGGAAATGTGGCTCATCTCAGCAAAAGCATTATCGGCAGTTGGAGATAAATTATTACACAGGTAGGCCTGGACTTGAGTCACTGACTGTGCTGAAGAATGCTGTCATATTCAATGAACAAAACTTTAACACTATTATTTTTATTTCATGTCTCAGTCATATCAACCATTGTTGGCTGATGCAAAGTGTTGCAAAAAGACATTTCCCATTCATACTATCAATTGTTATTTATTGCCAAGCTTACCTGTCTGCGCAGGTCATCGATGATGGGATCATACTTGCTGTAGTCTTTCATGTTGCCTCCTCCCTTCTGCAGAGCCTGCATGACCTTCATCTCCAGCTCCTTGTTGGCCTGTTCCAGGTTCCTCACTGTCTCCAGGTAGTTGGCCAGGCGGTCATTCAGGTTCTGCATAGCTCCCCTTTCGTTGCCAATGATCCCAGCACCTGCGCCAGCTGCCATGGATCCACTGGTGCCCATTCCACCACCCATCCCACTGCTCAGCTTGAAGGAAGTAGATGAAGATGCCAGTGGGGGAGCAGATCGTAAACTAGTCGGCAGGCCGGTGGAAATGCGGACGCCATGTTCACCAGTAACACCATAAACGCTGGCAGAGCGGTACTGTGGTGTGGAACGGGTCATGGAGATGTGGGAGAAGGGAGTCTGCTGCACGTTGATCCGTCTAGAGGTCATTTTGAAGAAGTTTTGTCACGAGAGAGAATGAGATGAAAAGTAAGATGGAGACTCGGTGCTGGCTGGCTTATAGTGTGATGCTGGCAGTGGAAAGTGGGGAACTTATACTCCCACTTCTCTCCTTCAATCACAGCTGGTCTTTCAGTCCCTGCCCACTTGAACATCGCCCCAGTCCTCTTTTCCTGCTCCCCCTCCCTGAACTCTCAGGCTCTCATTCACCCATTTGTTCCTCTTTTCACAGTGTATATTCTGTCTCCATGGGAATCTGTGAGGCATTTTTCTGCTGTGAAAAAACGTTCACTTTTGTTCATCCAGAACAAATGAGGTTTTCCAACAGATCTATGTAGATCACGTAAAAACACATTCTTCAGCAAATTAAAGAAAGCATTAATAAACGTGTTAGACAGAGTAAAGGACATGATTCAACTGTGAGAAAATGGAGTACAAGTTAACCCATCCGTTAACAGTGGAGGAATCCTTTAAAACTGAGCTTCACTTTGTAAATATGCAACCAAATTCCTTTGGTTTGAGTCTCAAAGCCATAATATCTACAGATTGCATAGCGTCTCAGTTTGTGGTGAGCCAGGCCCCAAAATAAACAGATCTTTCCAATCTTCCTCTTTAGACTCAACTCAAGTGTGATAAGGCAGCTGTAGCACAGATTCCTGCAGCTGAAACACAGAGAGGGAGGGAAACATGTTGTTTTATGCACTTAAAAATGATTTAGGGACTGCAGCATGACTTTAACTTCTGAATCTGAAAGCTGTTATGAGAGAAATTTTTACTGTTTTTTTTAATGGAAGAATATCCAAAAAGCTGCAATAATTAAAAAATTCTCCAGAAAGTCACGATGAATCGTGTCAACAATGAAATCTGCCACACTGTTAACCTACACCCAGGCTTTCAGTGTACATAGAGAACATGAGAAGAGATGGAATGCACAAAGACAGAAAGAAAGTCAATAGCACCTCGTATTGAATACTGTTGAAAGGGCAGAAAAACTGGCCTCATTCTCCAATCATACTGCAGGTGATTAGATCAGTTCACAGTGGATTATCTGATGTGTTACAAGCAAGGAAAACAACCTTTGATTACTCTTCAATGCTTTAGTGCTACTTCTACTCTTTTCAACATTTTGTTGCTTCATAGTGACTAAACTTCATGCTGATAATCTAATTCTGACCTTATATTCCTACATGAAGTGATTCACTGCAGAACAGGAAAAAAAGAAGGGGAAGCCTTTGCATCATTTATCTGAAAGACAATAGCAGCACAGAAAAGCTCACACAGGTTTTAAGTTCTGCTCAAAGAAGATGTTCACACTGGGCCCCAGAGAATGGGGTAACAAAATAAATCACCCCCAGGGGAAATCTGGCAAAGGCTTAAACAACCTCCTGAGCTTCACACAACCTACTTCTTTTCTTTCCTGATGCTTATGTCATCCTCATGGTTGATCAAGTTGCATTGTCTCTTATGGTTCACAACAACAGCTCCTGCAATTTACTTCTCTTTCAGTGAGACTCAACATGAAGAAAACATACATCACAAAAAGTAAAGCAAAGAAACACCAATAACTTTGATCCTTGAGAGAGAGAAGTTTGTTTAATAGAGAAATTAAATCAGCATGACTCATATCTCATGACACCATCTCAATTAGCTTGTACAGTATCTTATTTGTTTCAACGTGAGTTTGCAGAAATACAAAAAAAGAAAACAGAAAAGTAATGCATGTTTACCAGATAATTTTTATATAACATGCAAAATCTAGTAAACTTGCATATTTTTTAAAAATCTCCTGCTTTTAAATTAGAATTTTCAATAATTCTTATACCTGATGATCACATAAAAAAATATTTGTTGATGAACAGCAGCTACTCAGATTTTACTTTCCAACAGGCAATAAAAAGGAAAAAGAACACAGGAAAAAAGTTGCTGAGTCAGAGCCACACACAACAGGAATCTGGAAAACACCACAGGAGTTTATGGGATTGACAAAGTCTGGACTGTGAGATAATTACCTTCATCGGCCTAGAGTAGCCTTGAATGATCTTTACTTCCCTCCCCGTTTGAGTTTTGTTCCTCTTTTTCCAACTTCACTGCAGAAAAAGAGTTCTCACATGCTCATATAAAAAATACAATATATGTGTGAGCATCTATACTTATAAAGAAATGAGAAGTATATTCTTACCAGACATTCTTCCTTCCATTCCTGAACATCCCTCGGCTTATCCATAATGTTAAAAATACATCAATAGGCTCACTTTGTTCATCTTTGTAAAGCCCATCTCTTTTCCAGTTTTATAGGCCAGTAATGTTTAGGAGTCACACTGCTGTCTAACTGAGAGGCGTTTTCTCTGTAGGATGTCAAATCCATTTCTAGCTCAAAGCCATTTCACAGGAAGACATAAAACAAGCAGTGACTTGGAACCGTTGGAGTCACTCCACTCCCCTTTCTCACGTAGACTCAAAGGATTATTTTTTTTAGAAGACTGAATTTAATAAACGTCAATATAACGTTAATATTATATTCATCTTTCAATAAAAATACAAGTGAAAATACATACTCTTATCTTTAGAGAGTTTATAAGTTCAAAAATAAGTCTCCATCATGAAGGTGAAGTGACCACCTAATTCATCTGAATTTATTTTATGGGGAAAGACTGCAGTAAATATTTAAACCCTTCCTCATGTAGTTGAGATGGAAGAATCATCAACATTCTCTGATATGTATCAAGTTCAATGGATGAGACCGAAAAGAAAGAGCATCTGTGCTGACCCTGAGTGACCACAACTCCTTTTCAGGGCTGAAAATAGGTTTCCCATTCCTGCCACCAGGAGGTGTAGTTTCTCAGAGCAAGCAAAACTACAACAGAAAGAAGAACATTGAATAATAGCATTTTGTACCGCTCTCCTTTTACTCATAAAAAGGGGTTTATGCACACTCCCTCTGTTAAACTCTCAACAGGCCTGAGCTTCATTTGTGTTAGCAGTGGAAGATGTTTGTGCAGGCATTATTGGTGGAAGCAGGAAGTAAGTTTTACAACTGATTTTACTGATAGGTGTCAGGGCTTGGGATTGTACTCCAGCACATTACAATCACACATTACTTTATTATATTCTTAACAAATTAGTTATTTAAATTATTTTAGAAGTTTATCTTTCTCTTTAACTGTTGCCTTTAATGGCAGGCATCATTTCATTATAACCATATTATAATTTAGAAACACAGTCAGACGTCATGTCGCCATCATTGCCGTCCCACCCTTCTTAGAACTATTTGTACATGTTCATATGTGATTCATATTGTACATTGCAATTCGTTAGAAGTTGTGAAACAGGACTGCTTTTTGTCTCTGACCTGACCGTATATTATGGTATATTCTCATATCTGTATAACTCGCTCATCCTCTCACTCCACCTCCCCTCCGTCTTATAGCAGGTACGTGTTCCCCTCAGCACATTCTTAGCTTGCTTTGTCACGTAGCAGCTTAATACAAACCCAAGCATCACTTGCTTCTGAAGAGACTAGGGGTCAGAGAAGGGCAGCGTCTTCTTTTAGCATCTTATTTGTGTCATACAGAAAGATTGAAAGCAAGCAGTTGTGAATAATAGACCTCTGTCCTTTGGTTTGGGCATGTTGGATAGGCCTAGTTAAGCAAACAAGGACTGGTTGATTTGTACATATATGGTCGCCTCCAAGTTTAGTACAGCAGGTCCATTGTGAAGAGTCACGTCACTGTTTGAGAAAAGCCAAGCCAAACAGGATCCGACTGCTCCAAAACATTTAAAACTTTCTCAAAAGTTAATGTGTATTTTCCACAATATGTGCCCACTCAGATTTATTTTCCACCCAGCATGACACCTTGGGAATTTGCTATTTTCCTTAGTTGGTAAACAGTGTGCTGGTGTTTAAATCATAAAACATAAATCCTTGAAAACAAAGGAATAAAGGTGTCAATAAAAATGGTTTTGGCAGCGAGGTGTTAATTGTGGTGCAAATCAGGTAAAAATTATGAAACTTCCCAGGAAAAATCATGAGTCACAATTCTGCAGCGACTAGTGAATCATGTTTCCACAGTTTGAAATGTTTTGTTGTTTCTCAGGGATCACTGGACTCAAAATGCAGAATACAGTCATTGATGAAAAGTTTATTAAAATTATATTAGCAATGTCCAAGAAATACTGATGAAGAGCAGACTAGTTAGACAGCAGAACTGGCAGGTGATAGTGTATGTAAAAAAAAAAGAATAAATCTTTTTTTTTTTAAAAAGGTCACTGAGAGCAAACAGAAATCCATGCGACTGGAACATGAAGTGGAAAGACCTGAAGCAGAAGAGACGAGGATACATGATCAGACAGGTAAGCACTCAAGAATCACATGAGTGTCTCCCCTGACGACCGTGTGCAACAGGTGTTTTTGGAAAAGACATGGCTGAGAGCCAAGGTGTAAATACTGAAGACACCAGGTAGACGTGACTGGATGATTGGTAGCAGAAGATCACAAGAGCAGGAGGTGTGAACAATCTGCCAATCACACCCTGGAAAACGACAAATGTTTATCTATCTATCTATCTATCTATCTATCTATCTATCTATCTATCTATCTATCTATCTATCTATCTATCTATCTATCTATCTATCTATCTATCTATCTATCTATCTATCTATCTATCTATCTATCTATCCATCCATCCATCCATCCATCCATCCATCCATCCATCCATCCATCCATCCATCCATCCATCCATCCATCCATCCATCCATCCATCCATCCATCTATCTAAGACCAAGGTGGGGTTTGGAGTGAAAGAAAGTTGCTTTTAACTGGCTGATATGGTCGGAATGTTCATCAGTACTCCAGTGTGTGTGTGTGTGTGTGTGTGTGTATGTGTGTGTGTGTGTGTGTGTGTGTGTGTGTGTGTGTGTGTGTGTGTGTGTGTGTGTGTGTGTGTTCACAGCTAATAATAGACACGTCCAGCATGCTGCATACCTACACCTTATACATGCACGTTTAAAAACAAGGTTTCACTTTTGGAGATTTAGACGATGATATTTGTTAAAAAAAACAACACTTTTTGTTAATCACACATTTCTTTTTTGTTTTACATTTTTAAATCCTAATGGACACAGTGGAAATATTCAGTGTGTAAATCTGGTTCTAGCACAATTATGAGACATATTATCATTGGCCACAAAGCACTTGAAGTACATCACACTGGGCAACCACAATTTACTCTGTAATATGTCACATCTATGAGAACACCTCCAAAGTAGGAAAGAGGCTCATAAAATTATGAGCTTGTTCATTATACCCAAGGTTGGACTTTTTGTGGGGTTTGGAAGGGAGTGCAGAAATATGCATAGTGAGTACAGTAAGGCATTGTCATTATGAGATAAAGTCCTTCCATATTTAAATAATAGAAAACGCCTTTTCAGGATCATCGTAGAGGTGGGTAGAATTCTCCTCACTCCAGTGCTTTCTGTTGTCTTTTTATAGAAACTGACACACAGGGTCTTATGTAACTCTTGTACTTTAACTAGGAAACCTTTTGTGCTAAAATATTGGAACATGATGAGATTTTCTTCTCTGCCATTCCCTCAATCCCCCACTCTATATCCTTTACCCCCCTGTTGAAGACACTGGCCAATCAAATCTCAGCAGGGTTCCTCCCCTGCTCTAATAAAGAGCTGCAGGGACAGGCGTGGGTCTATCGCCCCGACTCTCTCTCCTCCTGCAGAGGCTGTTCTCTTGCTCCACCTCCGTACTACAGACACAGTCTGCAACCATGTCTGTGATCGCCGTGAGGACCAGCACCTACTCCTCCAGAGGCCCTTCCAAGGGCTTCAGTAGTAGCTCCTTCACTAACTATGGTGACCATGGTGTGGGTGGTGGAAGGCAGAGCTTGTCTGTTCGCAATTCCTATGGGGGTGTGAGCAGCGGTGGTGCAGCCATGGGTGCTGGGGGGTTTAAAGTGGCTGGTGGGTATGGTGCTGGGGGGCCAGGGCCGAGAGGAGGAATGGAGTTTGGCTACCTGGGCTTTGGTGGCGGTTTTGGAGGTGGCATTGCCAATGAAGTTGTTCCCCCCATCACTGCGGTGACCATAAACAAGAACTTACTGGCCCCCGTGAACCTGGAGATTGACCCCACCATCCATATGGTCCGCACTGAGGAGAAGGAGCAGATCAAGACCCTGAACAACCGATTTGCATCTTTCATAGACAAGGTTAGTCAACCACAGTCTGAGATACATACATTACTGTCTGAGCAGAACATGCTGTTCTTTATGACATTAGAGCTGTATGGGGAAAACTACACACAAACATCACCTACTGTATGTTCTTTCTGGGTTTTATTTCTGGAGGTTACCATGCCTGTTGGTGTGAGGATATTAAATTCCACAGAAATCAATCTAGAATCACAAAGGAAATCATGTGTAATACTAGCCAAGCTAGCCCCAGGTCAAAGGGGTTTGATTCCAATATGGGCAACATCTGCAGAAAACTTTGTGAAAGCTGCATCACTTAGCAGCCTGCAAGTCATGCACTGTGATTCTGCAAAAGAAAAAGACTACTTTGAACAATGTTTTCATTCATGATTCTACCTTCAGGTGAGATTGCTTGGGGGCCGGGTGCGTCGCAATCTAAGCAATTTTTACAGTGGTTGTAAAAATAAAAGGAAAAAATATTTATATATTTTGTATTCCTCTTGTGCAAAATTGTGTGGTTGATTTTTTTCTTGTACTGAACAACATGTAGAGCGTAACAGTGGGTGTAACTGAGGAAACATAAATTACATAGGACGGCTGTTGTACATAATGTAGTGCAGCATGTGTCCACCACAGCCTGAGTCTGAACAACACCCAGTTCCTGAGGCTGTACAACAATCGAGGAAGTCTTCATCTTGACAGCAGCATGAGCCATCATAGTCGCAGAATCCTAAAGTGTATCTGCAGAGAGGAGTTAGCTCTCATCACCATGACAGATTAGTCAGATTCCTTAGACACCAACCATTGCTGCTGTTTAAGGATCAAGCCTGGAGTAGTGATACAACTTCAAGCATAAATCAGTCACACTCTGACTTCTTCCTTCTGATCGTAAAACAACAGACCAACCCTCTGCTTTATATACCACCATGGTATGGAGCATACATGCAGAGCTATGTATCTCCCCTTATATTTGCTAAGTGGTAGCAGGGACCAACCCAGGTCCCCACCCAAGGTCAAAGTTTTCAATAGAACAGTTGTAAAGGGTGCAAACAGTGTCACAGCCAGGAGACAGTTGGCCTTTGTGTTGAAATGCAGCATTATGGATTTCAGCTGAATGAGTAGTAACTGATGGGATGTTCTGACAGAGTTGGAGGTGAGAGAAGTTCAAGTCGTCAGTCCATCTTCAGGGGTTTCTTTGTCCATCAGCAAACAAAGTGAATCCATTCATGTTCTCTGAGTGACTTCCACCTTCTCTTGACATGCCATCATTCTCTCCATAAATTATAATAATATAAATTTATCATCCGTACATTTATTCACATTTATATATCGAGTCTAAAACATGACTATAACCATCTGCCATATTGGTTATTCATTTTTGTCTGCAGGTACGCTTCCTAGAGCAGCAGAACAAAATGCTTGAAACAAAGTGGAAACTTGTGCAGGAAGAGACTGCATCTCATTCTAACATTGACGCCATGTTTGAAGCCTACATTACCAATTTAAGAAAGCAGCTGGATCACTTGGGTCATGAGAAACTCAAACTTGACTCCGAACTCCAACACACATCAGACCAGGTTGAGGACTACAAAAACAAGTGAGTGAAATAACATTTGCAACATTTAGTTTTATCCTGTTGATAATTTAATGTTACCAATAACCCCCCCCCCCCCATTGTACTGCTAGTTATAAACAGTCCACAACATGAACCCATCTTGACAGTATCCTTTTCATGAGCTATAACCACTTTACGCTTAACTATAACCACAGTTATAGTTAAAACTTTTATAAGCCAACAGTACTCATGAACATATAACTATGGTTAATAAATATATGATTGACCTGAACAGTTTGTATCGACCAAAACAGAGCGACACAGCTCCAACTATAAACTTATGATACTTTATGTCTGCTGAATGTAAAACTAGTCAAGAAGTCAAGAGCTAACAGGCTCACCATGTTGAATTAAATACACCAGTGTTAGTTTTATGTCTGCGAAAATCAAAACATTCATAAAACCTTAGTAGATTTCCAATGTTACGTAAAGTGTTATGAAGGCTTAAATACATGTGCATCTCCATTTCAATCAGATGACAGTAATACACTTGTAAAATCCACTGTGACTTAAAGGGAAGATATGCATTTGAAAACTTATATTCATTTCCAGGTATGAAGATGAGATCCTCAAACGCAATGAGTGTGAAAACAACTTTGTCCTCCTAAAGAAGGTGAGTTTATCTTTTCTAACATATAATTAATCTTCACCAGTGGACTGAGGCCACACAGTATAACTTTTGCACCTCTGTGTTGGACCTGCATGTGACAATGGATATTCTACTTACCTTATCCTGCTCAGGACACAGATGCAGCCTACATGATCAAAATAGAGCTGGAAGCTAAGTTGGATGGACTCAATGATGAGATCGAGTTCCTGAGGCAGATATACAATGCAGTAATAAACCTTCATTTTTGGTGGCTCTTAAATGCATAATGGATTGATCTATATATATCATCTAAAAAAAAGAGTATATACCAAATCCCCTCCCCCAATTTTTCTCTGCTGATGTTCAATGTATGTTCATATAATGTAGGAGATCCAAGAGCTGCAGGGCCAGATCAAGGACACATCTGTGGTTGTAGAGATGAACAACACCCGTGACCTTGATATGGATGCCATCATTGCTGAAGTGCGAGCCCAGTATGAAGACATTTCTAACAGAAGCAGGGCAGAGGCTGAGTTATGGTACAAGACAAAAGTGAGTCCATTCTTTTTCTTTTGAATGAAAGTTTTATGGCCACAGTCCATCCATGACCTGTGAGAACAGTACCGCCAGCTAACTTCTGTTTTTTATGTTTTTGAAACTGAAAAATATGTGTAATTCCACTCAAATTATTATTTATTTATTTTTTTTAATGTTGCTAGACACTAAAAAAATCCGCTGAATGCACATCACTTTAACAATTAATATGTTTCTTCTTTCATTCAAGTCAATCTGGAATATGGAAACACCTAGAATGACACCAGAATTTAGAGTAATCTAAAATAAATCTAAAATGATGTACTGTATTTTGATTCTTGTTCTGATTTGTCCTTGTGTTACCAGTATGCAGAGATGCAGCAGTCTGTTGGCAACTATGGCGATGATCTGAAGTCCACCAAGGCCGAAATTGCTGACCTGAACAGGATAATAATGAAGCTTCAGTCTGAAATAGAAATGGTTAAATCACAGGTGAGTTTAACATGTTGTCAATATTTTATTTACAGGAATATGTGATAACTTTTACTCCTTTGATTTGATTACTTTTAATTCCTTATCTGGAACTCATGAATTTATTCGTTCCTCAACTCTTAGCGAACCAATTTGGAGTCTCAAATTGCAGAGGCAGAAGAGCGTGGTGAGCTGGCAGTGAAGGATGCCAAGCTCCGCATCAAAGACCTGGAGGACGCTCTCCAGAGAGCCAAGCAGGACATGGCCCTTCAAGTCCGTCAGTACCAGGAACTGATGAATGTGAAGCTGGCTCTGGACATTGAGATTGCCACTTACAGAAAACTTTTGGAAGGGGAGGAAAGCAGGTGAGGTGTTACTGTGGAAGAGAAAACATACGCATGATTGTGTGTATCTAATGACACTCTGCTTGGTTCTCTACAGGCTAGCAACTGGAATCAAGACAACTATATCCAAGCAGACTTGTAAGTGAATGTTTGACCTCGGCGTTTGTGTTTCAAGAACATTGCAGTATAAATTGAATATTCAATAAAATAATTACAAAAAACCTGTAGCAATAATGCAGCAACATCAGTGGATTGCCAGATATCAGATATATATAATTGCTTTTTAATACTGTCAAAATTGGCTACTGCTATCTAAGAATTTTCTAAATTAAAAACAGAGAATGTGTCTTAAATTGATAGAAATATTGACATGACCAACATTAAGCATGATCAAGGAAAAAACTCCATGTTTCTAATGGCCTCCTGAACCGCTGAATTGAAATCTGATGAATTCTTATATCATCTAAAATGCTGTAATATTGTTATGACATTGGACAGACATTGTCACTCTAAATGAGATTTCAATTACAGTGAGAATGAGAGATCACTGAAAAGGAAAGATGCATGGAGTTCTGTGATGAGCTGGCATCGCATCCTAACACTTTCTCTCGCCTGATGTCGGCTGTTATAAGCTCCTGCAACAACATGATTACAATTATGCAGTATCTGTCTTCAAGACAATATATAAATGAATGAATGAATGAATGAATGAATGAATGGATGGATGGATGGATGGATGGATGGATGGATGGATGGATGGATGGATGGACGAATGAATAAATGACTGAATGAAATATGCATTTTGTATAAAAGCCATGGAAAGCAATAAAACGCAACATTAATTAATGATGTGCTGATGAACTGAACACTGTTAAAGAGGTAAAATTCCAAATATGGTGTAAAGAACTGTAAAACATATGCATGCATGGTTAACTGTGAGCACTGCAACCCCAGCTACGAACCACCTGAATTGGTCTTTCTGTCACACTCCTGTTGAAGTTTAGAAACTCCTTTGAAAACATTTACAGCTACAAAATAGTAATATAGTACATGTATTTTCTCACTGCTCTAGATCTGTATCAGTGATGCCGTTTACTTTTGTGCAGCTATGAATTACAGTGCCTACGGTCTGGAGAGCTCCCGTACCCCGTCCTACGTCAGAATCTCCTTTGATGGAATCAGGGCCAACAGTGGCTCTGCAGCTGCACTGGAAGAAGCACCAATCATAATCAGGAGTACAGAAACAATGACGGTCAAGACAGAGAAGCCGACAAAAATCAAGGAGCCAGCTGCTGAGGAGAAGAAACAGCAGAAGCAGACAGAGGTCAACAGTGTGGCTGCAAAACAAGTACAGCAACAGCAGACAAAAGTTGAAGCTGTGGCTGCAAAGGAGGAGCAAAAAAAGGAGACGGAGGTTGAAGCTGTGGCTGCAAAGGAGGAGCAGCAAAAGGAGACGGAGGTTGAAGCTGTGGCTGCAAAGGAGGAACAGCAAAAGGAGACAGAGGTTGAAGCTGTGGCTGCAAAGGAGGAGCAGCAAAAGGAGACGGAGGTTGAAGCTGTGGCTGCAAAGGAGGAACAGCAAAAGGAGACGGAGGTTGAAGCTGTGGCTGCAAAGGAGGAGCAGCAAAAGGAGACGGAGGTTGAAGCTGTGGCTGCAAAGGAGGAGCAGCAAAAGGAGACGGAGGTTGAAGCTGTGGCTGCAAAGGAGGAGCAACAAAAGGAGATGGAGGTTGAAGCTGCGGCTGCAAAGGAGGAGCAGCAAGAGCAGAAAGAGTCTGAAGTTGTGGCTGCAAAGGAAGAGCAGCAAAAGGAGGTGGAGACTGAAGCTGCGGCTGCAAAGGAGGAGCAGCAAGAGCAGACAGAGTCTGAAGCAGTGGCTGAGGAATAATGCTTTAGACCTTATTTGATTGTTCAGGAGTTTTGCAGGTTAACAAACAGCACACTTATTCTGTCCTATTGTCCCATTCTTTGATGATCAAGTCTTTCTTGCGGGTGATCAAGGGTGTCTCTGCTGTGAGGGGTCCAATCAGTTTTCTGAGAGATGTTATTAATGAAAAAAAGTGCTACTGAATGGGTCTTTTTCAGGTTTCTGAAAAGTCTTCAGGGTTACATATGAAAAGGTCTTCACTGTCAAGCGTTGGAGTCACATTGGTCAGTGAACACTGCACTACAATATTATAGCCAGCAGGTGGCGTAGATGTATATGTTTGTTTGAGCTGCTCCATCTTGCTACTGGGTCTACGTGATGCGCTGCATGGAAACCTGAAATTAATGAGCACTTTTCACGGAATGATTTGAGCAAATTCACGCTGAAGCCAAACTGAAAGTCACAACTGTTTTCATGACTTCTACATATGTGCTACTGTGCAGCTCCTGAAATCCTGTTTGCTCTGTAATAAATCTTCCTTAAAAAGGTGTTTTGTGTTGTTTTCTGTGTTTTGTTGGGAAATGAGTTTCAGTGCAGTTTTTATGTAGTTGCACCCTCAATTAAAAGTCATACTTTATTTATCTTGGCATTAAAGAGTAAAAAGAGGAAATTCTAATCAGCCCGTAGGGCGTCCTGTCTAGTTAGACTGTGTCAACAACTGGATACAGTACTCACGCACGCACGCACGCACGCACGCACGCACGCACGCACGCACGCACGCACGCACGCACACACACACACACACACACACACACACACACACACACACACACACACACACACACACACACACACAAGGGTGTATGGACTTAAACAGCATTGATTCAGTGATATTTCACATATTGATATAGAACACCTGACATGTTCCAACCAGCTGTTGTCTGGATCTGTCCAATAAAAGTTCTCACCTGTTACAAAGTAATCTGAGGGTCATCAAGTCAATTTTTGTGATACCCTTAAGCATTTGCTGTAAAATAAAAATAAAAATATAAAAAGATGAATTACAGTTCAGTTCAAATGAGAAACATTATGTTAGTTAAAATCAAACATGCCACAACAAAGTCC
The DNA here is from genome assembly GCF_040054535.1 of Antennarius striatus. NCBI lineage: Eukaryota > Metazoa > Chordata > Actinopteri > Lophiiformes > Antennariidae > Antennarius > Antennarius striatus. The sequence goes on along the minus strand of NC_090780.1, from coordinate 14,937,124 downwards.
TATCCAGGAATGCTCAATAGGATCTCTGTGCAGTGCAGTTACATATTCAATGAAGGGTACTTTTCTCTCAGCAAATGCTTACATAAGAGGACTTCTCAGCCCAGGGTGAACGAACAGGTTTGAGCACGAATTATAGGTGGTGCTGGCGGCTATACAAGTGCTCACAAAGTCTGGGACAGAACACAGCGCAAAACTCAAAAACTCTCAGAATTCTCACTGTTGATGCATTTTAGTGGGAGGGTTAGTGTGAGTGATCAGATGACTGCATAAAAAGGCAATGAGGAGAAAATTGACATAATTTTAGCATTTCTGATCATGGTAGTTCAACACCTGCAGCTTGAGAAAACACATGCAGAATGATTAAATTTAAATAAAGATTCTAACAAAATTGAAAACAAAGCAAAAAACGCTGCAGTTAGATAACAACCAGATACAAAAATATGCAAACAGAATGTCAGCAAGTCCCACAGAGCTGTCAAAATAGGGGGAAAAAGTCTCAATGGAGATAGTCTATATAAATTTAGTTTAGTTAAAATAGTCTGTTAGCAAGAACAAGAGACTATGCTGTGAGATAACAAGAGTGAGCAACAGAGGCTAAACATCAATAATATCCACTATAGATCAGTTATATAGACATAAATTTCACCAGAAAGAAACTAAACTCTCTTTTCAACAGGTCTTAAAGGGCGGCTCCGGTAACTGGAAGCGCAGCATTCCTCTATAGTTTTACTCTTTACTTTTTTGCAGCTAGTTTCTGTCTTGCTTTGTAGGATGTCGTGATCTCATCTTGCAGCTGATGAATGAAAAAGTCACATTTATCACGCATCATTGAGTTTAAATGAATAAAATGGAATGTTTGTCAGAAGGTCTATGTTCTGTTATAAAAGAACCATTCTCTGCTGGAATACAATTCATGTTATCCAGCACCACTTTTACTTTTATCTACTATTACTATTTACCTGAGATGTTAAGCTAGAGAGTCTTTTGAGAGTTAAACTGATTGTTTGCCTTGCAGAAGAATCTGCTTTCTCAAGCAGTCATATGTTCTGTATATACAGCACATAGGTGTGTCAGCACTGCTCGTTTTTCTACTACTGTACTCCTTGGCCTGTTGGTTTTACAAGGCTAGCCTCCTGCTGCTCATTTCATCAGTAGCAATTAATGAATGCCTTCTCTACTGAAGGATGTTGCAACATTTTTTCATTCCCTAACATTTGTACAATCAACCTGTAGACTGGGTGTGGTAAATAGTTTCTGCTGTTCCTCTATGACATTCTGATGCTTAACCATGCAGCAAAGTCTTCTCTCCATTGTGGATTAACCTCTGTACACTGTTCTTGTTGTAGCAGATATGACTGACCATAGTGTGATCTTCTGTTTCCCATGAACAACCACTGTGAATGAAACTTTTTAGCGAAAACTACGGAAAAACTATGTTTTAACGAACAAATTCTGAGACAAAATACAAAGGATTCTTTGGTTAAGTAAGTGTGAGGCATGGGGTGAGGCTGCAGTGACAAGACTAACATGGGAAAATTATTGTGCTATGACTGATTGATGCTCAGACCCTCCCATTCCATAGCACACCTGAGGGCAACAGCTTGGTGTGTACAGATGCAGACTTTGCAATGAATGTAATCCATTCTATATGTCTCTGCTACAGATTGCTAGAAACCATCCGTATGTCAATACTTTTACATCTGAATGAAGAACGAAAATGTAGTGAATACTTTTCTCTCTGCTTTAACAAGAATGCGGCTGTCATGTTTTAGAATTGCACATGTTCATGCAGTCTGTTGTGCTTCGTAGAATACATCTTTGTATAACAGGTCTTCCAACAATATACCATTACCACCATAGCATTAATTTTTTTGTTGTTAAATGCATGTGTGCATAAAAATAACCATAAATTAGCGAAGTGTAGTTCATATTGCTCAGTCCATCAATGAAAGGCTTTTACAGTGACTTTACATGCTAAGGTGGAAATAGTTTATGGATTTTACATGTAAAATCAATTGTTATGTGTTGTTAGCATTGCTCTTCAACATTGCAATTAACTGGGTCTTGAAACAAACTCCTAAAGACCAAAACAGAGGCATCCAATGGAAAATGTTCTCAGTTCTTTAAAACTTAGATTATGCAAATGATCTTGCTCAGCTTTCACACATCCATTGCTACATGCAGGAGAAAATCTCTCATCTTGGTGACTTTGGTCAACCATTGGTTTGAAGATCAGCCAATAGAAAACCAAAGTGATGACCCTGAACATTTCAAATATTTCCCAAATCCATTTAGAAAACCTGCGTCACCTTTAGAAATCAGGCTGGTACTGTCAGTTAAGATGGAGGTCAAAATAAAGACATAAATAACCAACTCTTCAAAGCAAGAAATGCATTTCATGTACTAACTAACATTTGGAGATCATAACAGTATTCTACAAAAACAAAACTTAAACTGTGGCAAAGCTGGGTCCTCTCAACTCAGAATGTTGGATAATGGCAAAAAAGGATCTTCACAAACTGTCAACTTTTCATACCAAAGTTTTTACGAAGAATTCTCCATATCTTCTGGCCAAACACTATCAAATGAGGAGTTGTAGAACAAATGTAAACAAGAATTAATGGAGAATATCCTGCTTAGAAATAAGTGGAAATGGATTGGACATGTGCTGAGAAAATGACATAGGAAGAACAGCACTATAGTAGACACCAGTAGGGAAGAGAACAGAGCTGGAGTTTCAACCACACGGAGGACGGCATCCAGACAGCAACACAGGCCAGAAGGCACTGGAGAGATTTTGTTACTGCCCTACATGCTGGAAGTGACATCAAGGGCAAATGATGAATGAACTTTTGTATTTACCGCATAGATTCGTGCATTAGAATGGTAACACAGGATTTCACCAGGTTTTATTAAAGAGACAGTAAAGTTAATTTTAAGTGACATATATGTTATTCGTCATTTTGAAAAATAGAAGAAAAAAATAAATGTTATGTGTGTAGCATCATCCGTTTGGTCAAAAAAGCTTAAAATCTGTGCCGCAGCAGCTTCCGCATTCAGTGGTCACATGTGTGTCATACGTGACTGGGGCCAAACATAGCTTAGCAGACATAAGAAACAATGCAATTCTAGATGCGATTAACACCAAAAGTGTCATGGTTACCTGCGCGGTGAACGGTTGTGTCAAAAGAACAGCAAAAAGACGTGAAGACAAGGACCTGTCGTTCTTTAGAATACCTTCTGGGAAGGTACCGCGCTAAAAATTCTAACGCGGTAGCCCGTCAATGGTATTGTCCATATTATGTTAGCATTGAGCTAACCGCCATTTATTACTATTGGACTGTTGGAATTTATTTGAAAGTCGTGTCATTTTGCTCTTCTGTTGACACAACTGTTCACCGCGCAGGTAAACATGATATTTTTAGTGTTGATCGCATCTAGAATTGCACTGTTTCTTATGGCTGCTAAGCTATTTTTGGCCCCAGTGACGTATGACGCCCACGTGACCACTGAATGCAGAAGCTGCTGTGGCGCAGATAATGATGAATAACATATATGTCACTTAAAATTAACTTTACTGTCCCTTCAAGTGTAACACCACTTTGGTTTAAAGTTCCCAAATATCTTTACAGCTGATGTAAAACATGTCAAGAGACTGAAGTAATATCTAAATCTGACATCAGTTTTGTTCAGATTTCACTAAATCTGTCCAACAATTATCTGAAAAACTTAAGTCGTGTAAGTCGTGGCCAAGTGAGAGTAAAAGCAGCGATGACTTAAGGTTCAAACGTGACAGCACAGAAAGGATATTCATACTTTCCACAGGAAAAGAACTTGTTGAGCAAATATTGAAAGTTTATAATAAAAGACCACGGGCTTTACAGGATCGCTGAAGGTTGCATTTTGAGATCTTATTAAGCACTTGTTATATACTTATTAATAACTAGACCACAAACTCAATGAGACCCGGGGTAATGTTATCATTCAAGTCTGTACCACAGAAGTCTCAGATTCCAGCAGCCACATTGATAGTCATTGTGTAAAACTACACAAAGAAAGTTGATCTCAAAAAGTCGGAAACAAGAAAAACGTAATCTGGTAAATTTTCAAAATAAAAGTGCAGACTTACTGTCATACATCACATAAAAAAAAGAAATCCCTGTAGTGTGTAGCTAGTACAAAAGTATAAAAATAATAAAAACCTAATTAGCTAGTCAACACAACTGGGCACCATCTATGACAAAGAAAAATAATATTTCACATATGCTGAAAGCCAAATTTAAAAAAAGATGTCTTATTCAATAGAAGTGTTTCATGTCATAATCATGTAAACTGACAGAACATATTAAAACTGCATCAGTGTCAACACAACCCCCTCGTGAATTGGCCTCTTTTTGGATTATTTCTCTAGAACTTTTAAATTGTAAAAAAAAATAAGCATTTCTATACTACAACAAAGAAAATAACTCTTCTCCCAGGTTGAGAAACCAAATAAATTCTTCTGCAGTCTTTGGGTGGAGATTACTAACAGATTGTAGATACAAATCTTGCAGAGAGGAGGCTTTCATCGTCCTAGGATAAGTTAAGGTGTGTCTTAAGGACTAGTGGGTGGTCCAGATATTTAGCGTCAGCTACACATCCCACCATTCCTTCAGAACTGAGGAAACTTTTGCTACAAGTTTATTCAACACAGAGATCTATGTTCTATACACACATGCAAAAAATTCTCTCTAGCATGATAAAATGTGATATCACTGTCATCAGCATGAAATTAAATATGGAGTTTATCCTATTTTCAGATTTTAAAAAAAAGTCATATATTGTGTAATAATTATTCTGCTCATTTTCAAGGTTAAAGACGGTGACACAAACTGGGAAAGCTAACACATATTCCAGATTTATAATATTATTTGTGGAGTAAATAACTAGACTCTTAAGATTTTAGTACGTTTAGTGTGACATTCATTCATTAAGTGGTTGATGTGGCAGATGTTGATGGCAATGGTGTGTCAGAATAGAGATAGACATCAGGTTTAAAGAATACTGGGCTTCACTGAAGATAAATAACGTGTGTGTGTGTGTGTGTGTGTGTGTGTGTGTGTGTGTGTGTGCGTGCGTGTGCGTGTGCGTGTGCGTGTGCGTGTGCGTGTGCATGTGTGTCTGTGTCTGTGTGTGTGAGAACCACCAACCTGCACCACCAGGATCAGCCACACCCAACAGACACACATAGACACAAGGGAAAGATTAAAAATAAACCATTGAGAGGAAGGTGCACAATGGGTGTAAAATCTAACCACAAAAAAAAAGTGAAGTTCTCAAAGATAACAAGAGCAAAAAACAAAACAAAACAAATGAAGTTACAATAGGATGAAATACAGGTGAATTCTTTTCTTTCTGTCTACCAGAGTGACATTTGTGTTCCCAAAAATGAAGTTCAGTTTGCAGCTCACATAGAAGTGCATTAAAGCAGGATGGTAGCATAGCGTGAGAGCCCTGAATCACACAGGTGGATGCACCTACAGTATGATGGTAGAACTGCTTAAAGAACATGCAGAACAAGAACCCAAGTGGCGGCACAGAGAGAGAACTGGGTGTGTTTAACAGTTTGAACACACTGCTGTTGAGCATTCGATGAGCTGACCTGTGTGATCGTGCTTCAGCAGCAGACTCCATGTAGTAAATGTTTCATCACAATCCCATACAGTCATTAATGACATTTCTGGCTTGGCCGATGATGTCGTTTCCCAGGAGGGAATTCTTAATCCAAAATAATTGGGCCACAAAAATACACCAAGTTAATAAATTGGAAATTCTTAAAGTTAAACCTTCACAGTATGTTAATCATACTTACGCAGTTTCGCCCCTCTCAACCATTCTAAACATCTTGTGTTTGGTTTCTATGACCTGTCAGTGAAGCTGCTTGGTTTATGGATATTATCAGCTGTCACTGTGAGCTAAACCTGACAGACGGCTCAGTCCCTCAGGGCAAGACGACAGCAGTGGTGAAAACATACTTCTAGGTAAATTACTGTGCAACTCGGGGCACCCTGCAGCTGAACCAACCTGTCAGCTGAACCAGTTTATTTTCCACTATGTATCTAAGCTATGATCTGGCAGCGACTGCCCTACCCAGAGGCTAGACTGGTTAAATTGAAAGAGAAAATGACATTTAATCAGTGTTCTCAGAGTTACTTAGAATCACAAATGAATAAATTGGAAGTCATATGCTGTTAGGTCAACAGTCATTACAAATAAGACACCAACACAGAATAATGTTGCATAATTGCAGTTAGTGGACTTTACTTGTTTCTTTTTTCTCTATGCTGCACTTATTCCTGATAGAAAATTGAACACATTTTTACCTTTTGCTGTAAAAATAATACTGTATTTTGTAAATGTGGTTGCCAAGATTTTGTGATTTCTGTAACCGGATCAAGCACTTTCTCAGATTTTTGACCAAAACTCATTATATATATTAAACCTTATGTTGGCTTCAGTCATTTGCCTCTAGTGTTTGAAATGTTAACATAATCATTTTAGACAGAACGTGTCAGGAAGGTATGTCCAGGCACGAGGGAATGATTCAGAAGTGGTTGATGTGAACAAACACTTTATTAGTCTGTGTCTTTTACAACGTTCTCAGTAAAGACGGTGGGTGTGTCTGCTGGTCCTTCAGACAACATGGAACAGCTGAATGCTTTCATATCGGAGTCAAACTGACTGATTTTTAAAAACCGGACAGTGAAATTGTTTCATGATACTGGCAAGCTTTATTGTTATTTTCCTTTTTTTTACACATGTGACTGAAATTTAACCATAACATTTTCAACATAACCTAATGTTGAACAATGCTTAGATTACTGATTCACCATCAGTTCACCATCCGTGCTTCTGTGTGTGTTGGTATCATTCCTAAAAACACGAATCATCATAAAAACCAGTATACAGTATACAGTGTATAAAGATAAATAAAGTGGGCAGACAACTTAGAAAATAACACACACACACACACACACACACACACACACACACACACACACACACACACACACACACACACACACACACACACACGCACACACACACACACACACACACCTTACAAATGATGAGTATGTGATGATAAGACAGTGGTTGCTAGGTGCTGCAGCAATCATAACACAACGTTACAACAGATCTGTCATAGTGAATGGTGGGAAGAAAATGTTGTCATGATAACAGGAGACCTATGAGTTATAGCCTATTTCAGGACATTGAACTAGTCTCCCATTTCACCTGCTTTGTATTTCACCTGTACTACCTACCTTAATACAAGCATCAAGTTATTTCATGTCCTAATGACATTACACCACTTGTGTCAGTTTAAAGAAACTGTTAAATAAAATTAAGCATGATTGTTTGTTTCTATGTGGCTCTGCGGTGCACTGGCGTCGTGCCCGGAGTGTCCCCCGCCTCACGCCCTGAGACTGCCAGGATAGGCGCCGGCTCCCCCGCGACCTGCGTTTGTGGATTAAGTGGGTTAGAAGATGAATGAATGAATATTATAATGATAATGAGGCAAATCACCTCTCATGTCATGATACTAAATGATCAGGATGCTCAGCTGCAGCACTGACACGGATGTCACGCTATTCTGCTGTTGTCTGAGAAGCTGCTGAGCAGCCACACCCTTCATGACACAATGTGTAGATTCCATAGGTTAGTGTGTGAAAGAAGCACATGGCATTAAATTCTCCTCATTGCTTTTGAAAGTGAGGAACAGAGGCAAGGGAACAATTTCAACATGTTAAGCCGCACTGAGGCTGACTTACTTGGTGGGTGGTAGTACTAAGAATGTGTTCACTGCATGCAGAATAGACCTGCTTGGACAAGTTTCCCGCAGGTTTCAGTGAATAGTGACAGTCCAATAGTATAGTCTCTGAACTCCCAACCAAAAGAAGTTTAAATCTAATGCACAGGCAGGTTAACATCCGGGAAGAATAGAAACCAGAGCAAATTATAACAATCAAAATGTTGAAAGTGACAAAATGTAACGTATTATTAATGCAAACAAAACCCCATGTAAGTTGCTGTTAGCTAGTGGATGAAGCCAACTCAGATTATTATTATTGCTTGTCATCTCAGGCAAAAAGCAAACAGGTCAGGAAGTAACCCAACATGCACACACAATGCTGGAATAATGCTGTGCAAAACAACGTACAGCCAAGGACACTGAATGTGGCCTCGTGAAAGAGCAGATGTTGACGAAAATGTAAACAAATGTCGGATTGTGTTAGTAGGTTCAGACGTCTCCTGTCTAGTTCTTTCAACAGAGACCTTTTGTGCATGTGTGTGTGTGTGTGTGTGTGTGTGTGTGTGTGTGTGTGTGTGTGTGTGTGTGTGTGTGTGTGTGTTTGTGTGTGATTTAGAAAAGGTTTTAAAGTCCAGAACTCTATAATCATATATAAGTCAGACTCCTTTGACATTGCTGCTTGAATAACACTCTTTGGGCCAGATCAATAAATACTAGTGGGGCGTACACAGAATGAGCTACTGTATGACACCACCAATGTTTGATTAACTCTACACTTTCATTGTAGGTTAGCCAGATTTCTCATCACCTCAAATCCACAAGACGGGTCCATGCATGACTTGCTGTCATTGTGTTGTAAAAGTGTATACTTTTCTCAGGTAGTATGACTAAAACCCATATTAAGTCCAATCTAGCAACTCTTCCTTGTGATGACCACACCCTCATTCCGACAGGGATGCCAAAACAAGCACAAAGGGGTGTGTATGTGTGTCCAAAGGCTACCAATTTTCTATTTTATTTGTGTTCATTATTTTCCATGTGGTCAATGTGCTTGATTTTACACTAATATCTGTTGTGACATTTCACCTCTGCACTGTGCTACAGTGAAGCTTCAGTGAACCAAATGAAACAAACACCACCTGCGAATTTATAGTGAACATAAAGATAAGAGTGGAATATAAAAAGTGGGCTGTTGTGTAGTAAATTAGGTTAATTATTATTTAATGATAAATCATAGTAATATGTAATCAAAATGTCTACTGACTGCTACAAGATTGATTTTGTAATTGCATTTTCTTTCCTGTGAATAGAATAAGATTTGAAACATTGAGTAGAATTAAATTCTGTTTTAGAGAGAAAGCTGCAGAAATGTATTTATGTGTATGTCTTTGGGTTAAATCACATATGTGCCATGGAATCACATGCTTAAGGTATACTATATATAATATTCCTAAATATCTTTAATCCCAATATCTTTAATCCTAATGTAGCCACAAGAGGACACAAGCCAGTGTCTTATTGTGCTGGTCCCAAACCCGGATAAACACAGAGGGTTGCATCAGGAATGGCATCCGGCGTAAAACTTTTGCCAAATCAAACATGCGAATCAAACTTATGACTATGATGTTTGCAGATGACATTGTGATCTGCAGTGAGAGCAGAGAACAGGAGGAGGAGAAGGTAGAGAGGTGGAGGTTTGTCCTGGAAAGGAGAGGAATGAAGGTTGGCCGCAGTAAGACAGAGTACATGTGTGTGAATGAGAGGGACCCAAGTGGAAGAGTGAGATTACAGGGAGAAGAGATCAAGAAGGTGGAGGATTTTAAGTACTTAGG